>NW_023998517.1:1158667-1160331 GCF_014805625.2 Glossina fuscipes
GTCGCACTTCAAAGTGGATGCATACAACGGTATGCGATCACACTACAGTATATTAAAGGAAAAGCATTTATTTAAAGTGAGGAATAGCTTTTGGGAAAGGCTCTCCCAAGGGTTTAGGAAATAAGTAACCACAAGATTTAATAGCTAAAAATCACAGAAAAAGCATTTTTGAGGCTATGGAGTTTACTGATTACTGATTATGATTATAAAATACAAAATAAAGGACGAAGCACACGCTGTATTTGCATAAAGAGATGATAACTTAAGATTTATGGTAACTCTGGGAAAATCCCTATCCAGGCATTCGTTATTAAAACTCAGTTTTCAACCTACGTTTACAATGCTTTAGTAGAAATCAATTGAACAGGATATGGGAGAACAGAAGTAAACCAGACTGGGATACTTTCAACCTTGCAGGAGATAATTTCACAACAAAAATAAACATTTTACTTTGAAGTAAACTGCAAATTTGCAGCCCTCAGTTAATCTTATGACGGTTGAAGGCCGTCTTCACTGGAACGAAAAATATTCAAAGATTTCCTTGCTTTGATTTAAACATAATTACAATATTAATAACAAAGAGAGAATATAGTCATTGTGGTCATCATCTTTGTGGGTAAATATTTTTTCTTTGAATCACACACACACACACACACACACACACACACACACACATCATCCAACGCCACACCGAACAGAAACCTATTGATTATTGCAATCGTTATTATTGTGGTTGTTGCGGAATCGAGCTAATACAACAGGCATTTGGCAAATCCCTTCATTTAAAGCATACAAAATCCTATCAACTATGACGCACATACACTCTTACGAATATAACTAACCAAATACATATACACACACACTTAGGCACATAGCATCAAAAACATTTGAATAAAAGCCAATAAAACGAAATCCATGTGCAGTGGTCAAGCGGCTTTTTGGCTCAGCTTGTGGTAATTTTGTGGGCGTTTTTACTCATATTAGGTCAAGAACGTGTTTCGAATAACTTTTATTTCATAATATATTTTCAAATCAATTCAAAATAACAACAAAAATATAACTAAAAATAAAAAAATCCATCCATTGTGTTGTTTTCTTTTCTAAAAAAAAAAAAAAAAAAGCGAAAGCAAAAAAACTATAACGACTTGCTGAGGCCCGTAGAAAAACTTATGTAAAAAAAAAAAAAATTAAAATGGTCAAAAGCCAAAACATGACCACCGACCCAGCGCTTAAGGGGAACGTAGCAAAAAATCACAATCGTCTACCATTGAGGAGATATGTGTGCGTTAAGTGCGTGCACACTTTGTTATTAGAGTTTCGTGGCTTTTTGTATTGAATTCCTGGAGCTGAAGTGTTATGTTTTTGTATGTGCATACGCATTAGAGGCGTTTGCGCCGGTAGGGCGGAAGGGGTAAAAGGACGCAAAAAACGTCTCTTTCTGGAAAATCAATAAGCAAAAGCTCATATGCAAAAATTGGAATATCATTAATAGCAACGATACCACTGACTACATATTTAAATAAATTTCTCTCTCTACCTCTCCCTCTCTCTCTCTCACTATTTTGTGCTAGTTCTTCCGTAACGTATTTTGCGAAAGCTTGCTAAGTTGTTTGCCGCTGCACAGAAAGTAATATTTGGTGAGAATTATTGGTAAGTTTCAAGTC
>NW_023998517.1:1160341-1203894 GCF_014805625.2 Glossina fuscipes
TGCACAGAAAGTAATATTTGGTGAGAATTATTGGTAAGTTTCAAGTCAAAAGAAAGTTTCGGACCAACTTTGTCCGAAATTACGCTTCATATTGTGAATTTCGTTCTTGTTTAGATATGTAATTTGGGGAATAGCGCATTTTACGAATTTTCTTGGATTATATTGAGCAACTAGTAGCTGATTGCTGTAAAAATGTGTTTCCACACAACTTTAGTTTAAATTCATTGTATTTTAGGAACAATTGCAGATTTACTTTAAATTATTACTTTGAATGCAAAGCTATCGAGTACAAGTCTTATTATTATTTTTATTTACCTGGCAGGTTACTTTTTAGTTGCCTAGCAAGAAATTTATTTTTAAGTGCATGTCTGCATTCGTGTTACTTCCAGATTTCTGATGAAATGTAAATCGGACGATATTTTGCTCATTTATTACCTAATTGTCGCTTATTCAGAACTTTAAGAAGACAGTATTTATGTTAATTTGAAATTTTGAAATGTATATAATATATCCGGACGTTCTTTTAGTTCGAAACGGAGATTTTACCAGTATGGCTGCCGATTCTTAAGCTTTATAAAACTTTTATATATAAATTATGTATGGTATATAATATGCATATATACATGTATAAATGTATATAATATAACTTATGCGATATAATGGCAAATTTGCAAGAACATAATCAAAATATTTTGCTGTCTTGATAGACTAGTGCGCGCGTTTTTTCAACTCCCTACCTAATCGAAATATTGCATACGACCTTGATTCTATACACATGTACATATGTGCAACTAAGAAACTCCTTGTGCTCGCTGTATGTGCTCCACTTTTGGTGTTGTGTTTTTAGTTCAATATATGCCAGCCCAAGACATAAATCAATGTCAACCATAATCATTTAAAATCAATCAAAATGCGAGCGCTTCGACTAAACTGAAATTAGTCCGTCCGCTATATGGCTCTTATGATACTTTAAATGGCTGACTTGGTCGATTGAGTCACTTGGAGTTTAGCTTAACACAGCAAATAACAGTTTCAAATACTCTAAAGCATACACAAATAGGTGTATGGGAGTATGCGCGTCTCCCTTCACTCGTGTCTGTGTGCGTGTATGTACGTGTGTGTTTGTGAATGTGTGGACGCGAGAGACTATCTCCCGTCTATGATCTTTGATGGTCAATTCAAGTTACATGTACGTATGAATTGAATGGGTTTTTCTTTCTTCATCGAGCACATGACTGTATTCGTTTAGTGCCAAGTGTTGTGTTGCTGCTTATGAAAGGAAATTTTGCAAAAAGAAAATAAATAGAAATAAATTTATTTATTTATTTTTTTTTTGAGCACAGATAACGCTTAAAATGCTTTGAATTTTTATAGGTGTGCGTGTGTGCGTGTGTGCGTAGTGTCAGTACATTAATATACCGATAGTTAAACTAAAACCGTTTCAACATTATAGTTGTCTATGTCTAATACCTGAACAAAATTGACTGACCGGCCGGAATGACTGACAGTTTTAATAACCAAATGACTTGAGTTGTGCTTACTTATCACTACTGCATGCAAAACAACATATAAATCAGCAATCTCGTCGTATGTCGGAGCAAGCATATGCTTGAATGTATGTTTTTTTTTTTTTTTTTTTTTTTGTTAATTCTAAACATGGCATTACCACCGGGTCTGTAATTTTCATTCATTTCATATCCAATTTTTTTTTAACATAAATCGCATTCAGCAAGTTTAAGAGGCAGCGTGTTCCAATCGCCCCAAATAAACACACAAAATCGTTTTACTCAATACCATTACGTTTTGTTCGTTTTCATATTGTTTTGTTGTCTTTAGCATACTATACGATCATAGTCTTGCGTTTTGATTGTCCTTAGATTAAGTTTCCAGATTAGACAGCATTCATAAGTTTTTCAAGTTGCTTTAAGCGTTTGCGGACATGTTATAATAGTAACAGTTTACACGTATTTATTTTTATGTGTTAACAAATTAAATAAAATTATTTTCATAGAAAAAAAAAAAAAAAATACTGGTAGTCAGTAAGTTCGGTCATGTGCAATTTTCATATAACTGATTAAAGATAAGTATAAACACGAGAAAAATAATACTTTACTCAGCCTGAATATCTTTTCTATAATTATCTCCACTTTCAGGCTTAAACTTATTTTTTTATTTGTTCTTTCTACTATCGAAGAACGAAAGTATACTCGATTGAGCATTGCATTTGTAACATCTGTATATATACATATACACCATATATATAATTGATAGTTTGTAATGTGTTGACTCATAACTGTCTTCCGTACAGGTAGACTTCACACCAGCTCTTTACTTAGCACAGACGGATAAGTTTGCATTTACATTCCCTACATAACCTTACGTAACTGTTCATACATAAGTTTGATTTGCTTAAGAGTTCGGGCCAATTGAACCAAGTCCTCGCAAAATTTGATAAAGATAACTTAAGCATAAACGATAATGTTTCAAGTCAAGTGCGTTAACCTAGAGTCATGGTATATATTATAATACAAACGTAATGGTTTTAATTAATACAAGCATATGGCGTCGCTTTGAAGACAGAAAATGACCGAGATCCCACAACAAATTCTCCCAAAGTATAAAATAATGAAAATTTAAAACTCCATGTTGAACCACAAGTACGTATACAGGGATTGAAAGGATTTCTTTTGGCGAAAAAGTAATTCCCTTGTTTTTGATTTGAGGAAACACAGAAAAGTTACAAAACTTCTGGACAAATTTTATGCAACTTAATCGACTGCAAGTGCAGAACGTCTCTGTAGAACCTCAAGCAATTACTTAGTTAGTAGGAGAGCCTTCTTCACTAGTACTATAGATACTCGCAACGGCTATAGTACTATGGTAAGTGTTACCAAAGTCAATGCCGAAGAAGTTGCTGGCCCGCGATTTCGGTTAATTAGAAGGAAGACAAGATTTCTTAAGTAACATATGATATATGGGCAGTTGACTTCGAAATATCGCCAGTAATTTCTTATCCAAATTCTTCTCCCTTCTTCACCGTCCTAATCGATTATTGTACCATCATCTTCTTTAGAGTGGCGGCGTTACTCTAATTTAACGAAAATTTTGTTTTTTTTTTTTTTAAACTATTAGCTTTCACATAGTAAACGTGCCAGCGAAACACGAGTAAGGGAGAGTAGTTCTTTAAATTTGACAGGGTCCCTACCAGGGTTTCCTGGAGAAAAATATCCATGACAGATCAAGATTTTTTCGTTACGGCATTAATTGAAAAAGATCTTGCAGGTGTGTGTTTAGAGCATTTTTAAAAAAGTAAAATAAACCTCCTATGTGGCGCTGAGCTACGCATAAAAACTAAGCATTGTAGCCCATGTGTCATATATATGTGTAAACATAAATTCTCGGCAAACATTTGCCATATGTACATGACCTTAGACTGTAGTAAATGGTTAGGTCACATATATGTCACATCAACCAGAAGTACTGTTTCCGTTGCCACAGGTAGCGTAGAATAAGCACTTTTTCGACTTTATCAGAGGAAGCCAATGGGTTCGAACCTTTCATCATTAACTTCATGCTTGAAGCAGCCTGAAAATTTTTAACAAATTTGACTTTCTTTCGCTACCGAACACTAATGAAGTAATGATTAGATGGTTGGTAATAAATTGATTCTTGGCAAATGCTTCCCAGCATTCCTGGTGATAGACTTTGAAGACTTTTGCTTTGTAAATGCTTACTGGAGGCGTTATAAAGTCAATAATAATTAAGAAGAAGAATTAGGAAAGGTTATCAAAAGAATAATGAGATAAGGATGGATTTGCTTTAGTAAAATAGTTGCCAATATCAAAAATATCGTCCAAACGATTTGGAATATTCCTTTGCGTTTTTTAATCTAATTTCAACAAGGGGTTTGACAAGTCATTTCAACTAAATGCGATAAATGATTTCAAAGAGCTAACTAGAAGAAGATTAAAGAAAACTATTCAAACTTTTTCATAGAATTCCATGACTTTCATAAATATATAATTTGTACATACTGTGTATATACACCCCTTGCAAAGTTTGAAAGCAAAAAGCGTATTATATTTCCATTACTTTTTACTGCACATATCTTAAAGCGCTCCTTGAAATTATTAGAATTTTTATTCACAGTTCCTCATCTTGAACAAATAGAATTAGTGTTGGAACTCTTGTTTTTTATACTTCAGTGAATTAAATGAACTATTAACAGCTTGTTTGTTCAAACAAATTTATTTTATTTGCATTAAGTTTTACTTCACAAAAAAGTCTTCCTAAAGAAACACAAAAAGGCATAAGAAGAAGCAAAATGCATGCATGTTATGTGATCAGTCAGCTGTAATGAGATCGTAGTTATCGATTATTAAACGCTTAAAAAGGACATTAACGATCAAAGAGTTCGTGTCACTACAGAATGGTTATGCATAACAAAGTCTGAAGCTGTCAAAGTATAAACGACACAAGAAGGCCGGATAGTGTCAGTGGATCCCTTTGCTTCGAGCTTTAACTTCATATTTCTAACAGATTGCATTTATTACGTAACGTATGACGAGGGAAGGTATTACTTTTTGGTTTGTAAATCTACAAGTAGTTTCGTAATGTCTCCCCCTAACAGTGACTTCCCTATATAGTGATTATGATTCAGTTACTATTCTATATTAACCTTTCCCGTCGTCATTAAAATAAGTTCGATGCGCTTATCCTGTTATCTGTTTAAATTTTTAATGGGGAAGACAGAAAGAGAAACAGAGAGAGAGGGGGAGAGAGAGAGAGAGAGAGAGAGAGGGAGATACTATTTGAAAAGCAAATGCGCAGGATCGATTATGCAGACGATACATTCATTCCATGGAACTTGTTTGCCCCATCTGAACGTAACTGTTATATAAGGCTTTAGAGTAGTCCTAATGAAACTTCCAAAAAAAAAAAAAAGAAAGAAAGAGAGGAAAGAAGAGAAAAAAACAACCTGTACTTAAACACCACATGTGGCGAAAGGTATCCTCTTTTTCTTCATCTATTACATATGATGATGGCCAGGAAAACTACATTTAACTGATGCGATATTTACTCGTTGCGATCAGAACATAATTCATGTCGCCATAATAATGTATATTAAATTTTATATGTTTTCAACGTAATAATAAATTTATGTACTTGTTAAGATCCATCGATCTCTGACATAAAGAAAATAAAGAAGAAACAATTTTTAAGAAAAACATTATCGAAGTATCATATAACAACTTTATCCATCAGGTGATTTCTCTGCGCCTGTACACAACTGTGTGCCCCGAGAACACACGCTTACAGAGACCGAAAATTTAACAAGTGCATTACATTACTGTTAACAGTGAGGTAAATAAACAACCTTATAATAACACTTTTAATGATGATTATGGCTATGATGTTCTTTTGCTCTTTATCAACAAACAAAAAAGTTCGACTGACTGGAGCTGAAGGGCTTAGCAGAGCCGAGGGCCTTTTTAAACCATTTGCTTTTTTTTTTTAACCGAATTGAAAATTAATTTAATTCTTTAGCTCTTTCGTTCAATATAGAATACAATTTCGCTCAAAAGCTTGAAGTTTTATCAACGATCACACAACTCCGTGTTAGACTGTCTGCTTTGTGCTTTCTGCTTTTATTTAATTCGGGGGCCCCTTAAGATGATTGGGCCTGTAATGAGAAATTCTTATCAAGCAAGATAGAATCCCATGCGTTTGTCACTCACGTTATGTCTTATCGATATCGCAATAATAAAAACTGACCCAAACAACAATGTGTGAATATAACAACTCAATTTTCGATTTTTATTAAGACCAAATTGTGCAACTACAACATAAATAAACCAGTAAAGTAACAATAATAACGAATGTATCAGTCAGCAGACAAACAACTAACAAGCACAAGCACAAGCACTAACCGGGTAAATAATTCTTACAGAAAATATTTTCTAGATGCTTTTGTTGTCATCATTGTCGTGAAAACGTATGTTCAGTCAGCCACTGACGAACTAAGCTTTGTGCATGTATAGTATAGAGCTGGCGTAAGTTTGAATTGTGGCAGCGCATTATTCGTGGGTAGCACAGTAGAGCACCGTAGCACAAGTAGTTTTCTGTTACCGATTGCGTACATATACGCCTTTGCACCATTCATCGAATTGTCTGTAAAATTGCATGCGTTATACGTGAAAATATTGCGTACGCACATACACATATATGTATATATTCAGTTTTTGTCTTTAATAAAATGTACAATTGTTCCAAAAAGGCGATTGTTAGTTCGACTGCTGGTCGAACAGAGACTGTCGGCTTTGTTTTTTGCGCGCCTTTTTTTTTCTTTTTTTTTTTTTGCAGAGCGCAAGTGCGTAAGTTATGTAAACGCTTTTTTGATATTGATGTTTTTCTTCGCATTTGTTGATCAGGAATTGCTAGTTTTGTGGACAACCTGTTGAGTTTGTTGACGTTAATTTGCTGTTATTGTTGTTGTTATTGTTGTAGCTTTTTAATTTTGATCCAACTTTTTCTCAAAGATATATTTTAGACAATCACTTGGTGAGTATCTAGCTAACAGAAGAGAAGTCTTGCAGAGAATGTTATTCACACTAAAAAATTATCACATTAGTCTAAGTCAAAACAAGACATGGCAGAGATTATCAACTTTTACCTTTCAATAAAAAAACAAAAGACATTTGTTGTTGTTCTGGAAGATCTGTAAAGTTTTACATATGTCTCGCTATGTGCTTAACCAGTATAATATTCTCAGCAATTTTAACATCTGTTTGTCGCTCATTATACCTGCCCTGCTTGTCTCTACAAATGCCTTTTACTTATTGCGCCAACTAACTGCCCGTTTTTCCTTTTCCTTTCGTGCAACTAACTCTTCGTCTATGCAAGTCCTTATGTTCTTCTATATCTGCCTTGCCAGCGTCCACCTGTCCGTGTTTTCATTCTGTTATCCGCCAATCTACAGCTCTATCCATCCCAAAGTCGATCCATCCGTCAATTGTTTGTTTTTTATCGTCTGTTTGTTGGAAACGCATTATTTCATAAAGAATATGAATGTGAATGCTTTGGGATATATAAGGACTTAGATGATCTCATGACCTATCAAAATCAATCCACACGTCATTTTAAATCTCAGTCTGAAATTCGGGGCAAGAGTGTTTATCGAATCCTTATAAACACGTCGTGAAATATTGCTAAACTTGCGAATAATCTGGGCAGCTCAACGAAATATTAAGATAAACATTTGATAAACACCAAGTCCAATAGAAGGACATGCGCTAATCAGTCATCAGACGTCGGCATATACGCACAAGTTTACCTGAATTATATCTGAATTTTGATTTGTTTAAGACGCACTTAACACTAAACCCTCTTTTCAAGTTAAAAATATTTCATGGAAGCGATATAAACACTCTCAAGCTTTAAGGAAATTCTAAGCAAAAATCAGTTTTATTAACGTTAAAGAAAAGGTCTTTAAAAGGTTTATGCACTATTTATTAATAACTTTCGTTAGGACAAAAGCAACACAAATATATATATGGAGAGGAAATTTTTAGAAAATTTTTCTTAAAAGCCATTATATATATATATGTATATATATATGTATATATATACTTATATGTTCATGTATGTGTACGACTTTCTTGAACCTAAGCTAATATTTTCACCTTAATTGCGGCCATAAATCAACTAAATTGTAGCTTTCACTCATTTTACTATTCACTCAACAACGTTAAGCTGCTTTAGTGTTGGTCGTATGTACATATATATAACTTAAACGACTATGGAGTGTGATGTATCGTCGTCTAGTTGGATGATGTGGTGTTGTGTGCAAAGCAGTTTGCCAGTTTACCTAACTTTACTGCACGGTCATGTTTATAATCATAGGTTTCTCTAAGCAATTTTCATTTTGATATAATAGAGCAGTACGCCAGCAGTTATACTTCCTGTTGCCTATTGTGTTCTTTCCTATTTTTTTTTTTTTTTTTCTGTTGTTCCTCCATGCCATTAAAAAAAAAAAGAATCCGGCCATTTCTTATAGTTTCTAAGATACGTTATTAATTTAAATTCATTTTAAATGCAAAGGAAAGAATAAAAAAAATTTCATATATAGAAGAGTTTTCTTTAATACGTTGGAAACGACTTTTGATAGTGAGCGCAAAATCGAACCATTTAAAACGTTTTCAAATAATAAAATATGATTAAGAAAATTATTCGAATTCAACCTAGAAAGTGTTATGCCAAGCTATGGCCGAATCTATTGAGATCTACTCAAAGTAAAATTTTTGGTAATCTTTTCCTTTTTTATTTAGATTAGACTTCCTGGTGTACTCTCATTGGAAAGTAAATCTCAAACGTACATAAGTTTATAAAATAGTTTATGAAAGTCGTTAAAAAAAAAAAACAAAAAAAAATCTCTTTTCTAAAATCTTTAACTTATAAGGGGCTCTCAAAGTCTAGCTTAATCAACTTTTATGAAACGATGTACAGTTATCACATTACATACGCAGTCTTGACCTGTCGTCCAAAACAAGACTTTGAAGCTTTAATTATTTCCTTATTCTAGAGCTGAGTATTTAAAAACACGGCGTGACTGATGTTTATTCCTTAAAGGACGTTTCAAGTGAATTACTATGCGTCGCAAATGAAATGACAAATTAATGAATTCCCCCGGGCGGTAAGTACGGAAAAGTATAAAGCTATAGGAAAATAAAAAGGACAGTGTCGATTGATTTATGACGATAATTAAATGGAACACTATAACAGCTTACCTGTTTGCGCACTTATGCGGACACTTATATATATATATATATATATATCCATATATTGCTGTTACAGTGAGTAAAATTTGAAACGCGAAAGGTGGTGTCTGAACAAGCATTTTTAAAACAAAAAATCACATGATTGCTGCTTTAATTGTTATTTTATTGGGCGCCAAGTTAGATAGTTAGTATATTATTTTTTTTTGAAAATAGTTTTGGAAAAAATACAAAGCAAGCTTTTTTTTTAAATCATTTATTAAAATTTTTGGAATTAGCAGTTGCTGCTACCTTGCTTTCATTAAAGGTAAATGCCAAGCCATAGCGCAACGTTTTTAAGTTATAACCAACTTTTATTAACTTGCCCTCAAGTATGTTCGTTCGAAACAGGCAAGATCGTGTTTCATTTACGTCCATTAAAAAAGGTAGAAACTGCTGACTAAAAACAGAAAATTCGAGTAAGGCATAGTATTCCGCATGCGTAGTCTACCAGATAACATCCGCGACTACGAAGTCAGCCACGCTCAAGTGCTTTAGAGTTTACTCTGATCGTAGCTGCAGCGTTTTCTCAATCGGTAAAGCCATAACGATTGCGCATTGGGCATGCACCCACTAGGCGCTTCTTTCTGATCGTCAGCGGGCCATACTTCGAATGGCTATAAAAGCAGTCTAGGGATTTAGAACAAAATGTAAATGTCAAGTTTCCAAAATCATTTAAAGGCTGAGAGGGGAAATTAGGCAAAACTCCTTATCAGGGAAATCTTAAAGTTCTACGTACGAGGCGGCCACAGGAACATAACTGCAGTTGTTTTGTGTTAGATAAGGAAACAACTATGTAGCATTTTTCACCGGCATTGAAGCTTGTTGTTCTTATATTTTAAACAAACTGCGTTAAACCAAATAAGTATCATTTTCAGCGATAACCTTTTCGTGTTTCCGGTAAAACCATTACGCTCCCCTGCTCATTGCAAAAATTCTGGAATTTGTGCACAACAAATTGAACCAAAAACGAGACCTTACTCACACTCACGCACCTCTGTTGAAGTCAACTTTATGTCGTGGAGAGAGTTCTATGGAGAGCTAAACAAACGATACTCGGAGAAGCGGACACAATCAAAACAAACAAAAGTTTCTAGTCGACGCCTTCCGTAGCGATTTATCCGAGATGCCTTTTCTTTTATTCCGCCTTATAATCGCATCAATTGTTAAAAATAGAGAGTAAAATCAATCATGCGATCGGCGTAGAGCACTTCTTGCTTACAATCTTATTAAACATAAAACCTTATCTTATGAGGTGTCAATCCGGGCTTTGCCAACGTCTGTAGACTTTCGTAGATGAAGCACAAAGAGTCAAAGCGAATCGATTTCTTTTCTTTTGAACGGGGATTCCTAGTTGGAAATTTGGGTCAATCAATTTTTTGCTATTAATCCATTCGCCACCCAAATAAAGGTCTGCTTTTCATGCTCAATCTTATGCATACTGTCCAAAACCATTTTTCGTCCATTTCTTAGTTCCACAACAATGTATCATAGGATGAAAATCGCCGACTTTCGGCAATATTTTGAAGACTTTTAGCGACGACTGATCGATTAGACGCCACTCGTCTTAAATATGGAAATTTCCAGAAGAGAAAGGAGCAAATGGTTTAATATGATGCTAATATGAAGCTTTTTCAAGTTCAGTTGGGCAGAGTTATTCCATTTTAAAGCTGTCTATATGGAAAGACCCGGTAACGCATTTTTGAGATGATAGATATTCATATTAGACTTCTTTTGCTTTGCAACTCAAACAATCGATCTTTCCCAGGTACATATATTTTCAAATATTATACTCAAGTTTTTTTTTTCTTTCCAAGAGAATAAAACGCACACACGCACCACCATTCCGAATAATAAGTTCAAGCTTTTTTTTTTTTTAATTTTGCAATGCTTTCTCCTCTTTTCGTTGGATTTTTATTATAATTTCACACGCAGCCGTAATCTTCAGTGCTTGTGTAAATTGTAAAATGATTACATCTTATAAGGTCATAAAATTAAATACAAATGGCTTTGTCGACATTTGTCTTCTGGCGTTGTTGCAAATATTCTTGTTGGTTTTAGAACAACTGTTGCTCTCTTTCCTTTTGCATTCTGAGCGTTTGGTTTTTTTTTTATTTTTTATTTTTTTTATGTACAGATGTACATCTATACATATACATTTATCTTCTTATTTATACTTGCATTTGTATTTTTATGAGCTTTTTTTTTTTCTTGTCTACTCTTGTGAGATTTAATAATAATTTCATTTCAATTGGTGGTCATAGAAATGAAAGGCGTGCACAGGATAGATTAATTTGTAAGTGTTTAAGTTGAATGAATTTTTAAGTTGTGTACAAAGTACTTTTAGCAAACTTAGTAAACCGGATATATATGTATATAGGTAAAGGTATAGATAGATACAGTTGTATATCTATAGGTATATGCCATCATAGAAGTGCAATAAAAACGCAGGAGGAACACAAAAATATGCGACAGATTATGTGGTGTTTGGATATTTCCAAGTAAAGTAAGACTCTATAATAAGTTATTCATATTCGTATGTACATTTGTGCGCGAGC
This sequence comes from Glossina fuscipes, assembly GCF_014805625.2. NCBI lineage: Eukaryota > Metazoa > Arthropoda > Insecta > Diptera > Glossinidae > Glossina > Glossina fuscipes. The sequence continues at coordinate 1,171,713 of NW_023998517.1, forward strand.
TTTTACACCCACACAGTCGAGACGACGGATTGCAAACCTCGAAACTTTACTTGTAATATCTCTCCACATCCTTGTATGAAAATAGACAGGATCTCTAGCCAAAACCATGCCTAATATGTTCCGATAGAAGGCGTGAGAGTATCAGGTCCGTATACCCACGTTCAATTTCTAATGCGATAGGCGACACCTGCATTAGAGTTGACATGCGGCCGTAGCTACGAATGAATGCTCGATCGATAGAGACGTAGACTTCTACTAAGCGGACGTATACACACACGTTGCAAGTAAACCTTTTTTCGCCGCTTCTTTCTTCCAAACCAGCACCGCGCTTACACGCGAGTAAGTGACATTGCTTAAGCGGCCGGTCGTTAAAGAAAAAACAAAACTATTAGCAGATATCGATCTGATCGTAACTGAGATCCATCGATCGAATGTAGTTTTTCTAGTTTTCTCAAAGACCTGTCATACTGAAATTTTTGATTATTCAAAATTACTAAATTGCCGAACTGCCAAAACCAACTTAACCAAAATGATTCCTTTTGATTTCGTACAGGATATGAAGTGAAAAGCTTACGACCTCGGATTCGCCTCTAAATACCGCACACCATTGCGCTTAATGCTATTATTTATACAACAACTTTTCAAAATAGCGCATAACATGCAAAGTGGTTGAAAAAGTGGTCCGACCAGAATCATTTTCAGTAGTGTGCGTTGTTGGATCAAAACACATCGGGATATCAAATTTAATCAAAATACGCCAAAAATTGCCCATATAGATAAACCGGCGGACAGACAAGCTTAAGATCATTATCGGTATCTATCGGTATAATTCAAGTTGTGTGTGTTTCAAGTTCATCTGGTTTTTGTTTACATCCGCACGCGCTTAATACGCCTTGTGGCGTGGAGTGTAAAAATGAGCTGAAGTTTCCTGTCAGCGCATATGAAAACCTATCAAGAAGTAGTTAAGAAAGGCGGAGTCGATGTACCCCAGTTTCAAACTTTAATTCAATAGGCTATACTTTAGTGGAGATTGCCGATCGAGCGCACAGATCGCAGCCAATGGCCCCACTCTCCAACTCTATTTTTCTCTCTCTTCCATTCTCTCTCTCTCCTTCTTTCTCTCTCTCGTCCCACTTAAATAGCATTCTGTGCGCCAACGGATCTACAGCGATCTGAACAAGTGGTGATCAGAAGGGGCAGACGTCTGGTAAGTACGTTGGGCATGGCAGAACGTCCCGTTCGAGCTGCAACAAGTGTCCAAAATGGCATTTTGAGTGAATTTTCGAGGCAACCATTTATCCTCCGTTTGGCCTAGAAACAATTGATTTATGAACTGCTAAGCTGCCCGAATGTTCTTTGAGAGTATGAAATTGACTTTCGTCCAATAAGTCTTGCAAATCATTGTTTTCGAGCTTTTTTGGCCCTCAAGATTGTCATTAACATCATAAATCGTTGAAGCCAAATTTGGCAGCTGGGGTATTGTGAAGCAGCATCACCGTAACATTCTGAACGTGTTTAGTGGCTCTCGGCAGTTGTTCAAATTAAACAACAAAAGTAGTGAATGATTAGCGTAGGCGTACACTGAATAAATCAATGATATGAAATGAGAAATGTTTGGTCAAACCGTTATGTATCCTGGTAATTCTCACCTTTTTATCGTTTTTTTCTGTAGAAGTCGCTGGCCAAAATATATGCAACCTCCTAATATACATATTTTAAAAGTCCCCAACGTCACGTCCCTTTTTGATTTTTTCCAAAATCATGGCTTGTGCTCTTACTTTTTTGAATGTTATGCACATGATGTCGGAGAGACGTCATAGTTGATCTGTTGTTTACTTACATGATGCTTAAATGTGGTAAAAAAAGTTTTAAAGTAGAAGGGATTCTAGCGGAACTTTAAGTTACGCGCCATATGAAATTTTTTATTTGATTATAAAGTATTTTTCTATATCTGGCATTATGTGAGGATTACCTGTATTTAAAAGCGACTCTCAACGCTTCGTTTTTTTTTTTTTTTTTTTTTTACAAAACATTTTCGCAGTTGCAATCCTATGACCATATCCATATTTTGATTCCAAAGTAATCAACTTAAGTAAAGCGGGCCGAAACACTAATAGCAAAAATTAATATTGAGTGCTTGTTGTTGTGTCCCCCATTTTAATTTCACAGATTTGTATCTGAAACTGCGGACAACCCCTTTTTTTGTTGCCGTCGTCATCGTCGTTTCTGCTAAAAACACTGTACAAAGTAATCAATTCAATAACACTTTTCATCACATGGCAGTGATGCGTGCTGAATACAATCTTGTATCCTTTTAAAGGAATTGTCAATTTTAAAAATGAACACAACGCACACGCGACGAACATATCATATAAGAGAGACTGAAAGTAACAAGACTCGGAGAAAGTCTAGAACAGAGGCAGGCTATAGTGAAAACAACAACAGCAAAAATTTATCAAACAAGCACAAAATTAACGCTAGTAGGAAATTTCGCTTGCAATACAGACAAAGGCGGAAATTTTTGTGACGTGATTTCAACCATGCTGAGATGGGTTGTGTGGGTTGGTCGGTTGGATGGTTAGTTGTTTGGTTGGTTGGTTGACTGAAAAACGCAGTCGACGGTCTTTTAATGTAACAACTATGTATGCATGTATGTATGTATGTATGTATGTATGTATGTATGTATGTATGTATGTATGTATGTATGTTTGCACATACATTATACCAGTAAACTTAAGTAAATTGAAATGAAACGAAATTATAGAAAAAAACAAAGCGAGGATGGCTTGCTTGATTGGTAGTAAAGTCGGGGTTGAGGCAAAAAAAAAAAAAAAACGCGGTCTTTTAAACAAGAAACTGACGCAGCTGGAAGGCAGTATCATCAGTTAGGACGATGACGAATAAGCTGCACAGAGTTACATTGCTGTCGCATGTAATTTCGTCCCTGAAGTATGGCCTGATGATGTTGATAAGCAGAAAGCTCACCAGCCGTTCAGTATTTCTCATTAATAACATTGTTTAACGTTAACATCTTATAAAGTTTTCAAGTGATTTTTGAATCTTGCGTTCGTACAAAACTTTTGCAAAAAAAAAAAAAAAAACAAAAAAAAAAAATTTTTTTTCAATCTTTTTCTCGTTCTGTATAAGTAGTTGGAAATTATTTTTTTTTATTGTTGCTGTTGTTGTTCTGCTCACTGTATTTATATAATGGTGAGAGGATAGAAATTGTCATAACTGTAATTTCCGCTAAGGCCTCGTGAGTTTGAATTGTGAACTTGCAAACTCCCCGCCAGGATATCCGGCGAAATATGCAAACTGAAAACGCACACACAAACAAGCACACGCATACATACAGACATTCCGGTATTCTCAGCCGTTCAAAATATACATTCCACAGATGCTTCACCATGTGAAATGGTTATTGTTTTTGTTGTTACCTTTGTCGGTGGTATGCAAAGCATGAATGCTTTCATATAAATATATATACATAAATACATACATGCCTACATATTTATATAAACGATGGTGATGGTTATGGATGTAAATATGAAAAGAAGAGTAAGAGAGAATTGTCAAGCAATAGCTTTTATAAATTTACACACAAACAACGCTTGGCTTACCGCAGTCCCACCACACACAACGCCATGGGTGGTCAATAACACAAGCAAACACATAGACTACGAAGATAAATAATAAAAATGCAAAAAAAAATAAAAATAAAAAAAAAAAAATAGGGAGAAAACATCAGTATCATCAGCACAATGTAACGTTATTATCATCCTTTGTAACAACAAAAGCTTTTGTGTCAACGCCATCAACAACATTGAAATCAATTCACTGTGTGCTGCTGTTGTGTCTGTATCGTAACCGTATATACCTAACATAACATTTTATATGTGTTTTTGTGCGTATAAATATGTGTAAATTTACGTATATGCATCATGTACACCTACAAAATAGAAACGCACATCTGCACCTTTCCCGTATGAATTCATTTTCATTATTAGGTGTGATGGAAAAAGTACTATAAAAACCAACTCAAAATTGTGGCGTAGAAAATGCACTAATACACGGATATATAGTTCCACTATATATATATATATATATACGTGTGATATGAATATGAATTTAAATCTATTGTTTCGCTTCGTCTCTATCATATTCCCCGACATTGCCAGCGTTGTGTAGTTTATTTCCACCTTTTTTTCACTTGCACTTGCTTACACAGCAGGATCATCGTCATCATCGCAATAGATTCGTACACATACACGTACATATGCACACAGAACGGTATCTCTCAAGCTAATGTCTAGCGGGGGGTTGATTCCTCTTCGCATCAAAGTGTCAATCGCATTGTTATTGTGAGAAATTATGAGTTTTTCTTATACCAACGAAAAAGAAAGAAAAAAACAACAGAGGATAAGGAAAAATCACAGACCAGAAAGTGTGAATATTACAAACCCCCTTTCCCCCTTTTGAAAAAAAACAAAAACTGAACTTCCGAAAGACAGTGAAGAAGAAATTAGAAAATGTTTTCCAATTTAAATATTTGAAATTCTTCCTTGCTCGTAATTAAACATTTCTGTTTGTTGTTTAAATTTTTAATAAAAATAACAGCCTTTCACTTGTTACAAGTTTTTTATGACTACTATACAATATTATTTACGACACACTTTATTGAAGGGGCTAGAAATGGCTTGACTGCAAGAGAATTAGGCAAGTGAAAAAGAAACGACGCTAATTTGGCTGAAATTAGGACTTTACCTCCTAAGGAGAAGAGCCAAGGACCATATGGTGAACTAGTTTGAACTTTCGATTAATCATAAAGAAGTAACAATTTGCGTCTAACGCGGCCGATACACGAATAGCTCGTCTTGCGAGTTGTTTACCCTGAAGACTTTTACTTTTACACTCTTCAGGCAATTCTTTCTCTCGAGCTCTTTCAAGCAGTAATAACATTTGCTGGATTTGTTCTATGGTGAGAGAATCATATAATCGACAAATGGTTTCTCACGAGCCATGTACGTAAGACTTGCCGCGCTTTAATCAATTTTATTAATTGGCTTTCCCTCAAAGCTATCTAGCGTCCACTTGGCAAAAAGCTTTTCTAAGAATAAACGCCTAAGACTTACCATATGAGTAACAGCTCTACTGAGGGCTAAAAAACTCATCTCGAATTACATGGCGGCGTTGCTCTATCAATATGAATAAATTTTGAAGTCAGGATACTGAAAGTTCTCTGTGGAATGTTGCATGTTGCAAACTTTTTTGTTTATTATCACACAAGGGATGTCCCCTTATTCGATAACGTTCGTAAACAAGTGAGGAAAGAGAAAGCCATAGAGAAACGGCTGTAGCCTAAAAATGGCGTAAGCAGTCGATATGTTACGCCCTTACCGACTGAGCACTTATTACAATTACGACTAATTACATATTGCAAACGAGATTAAGTTGATATGGAAAGATGGTTAGTGCACTGACAGCATTAGGATTCTGCCGGAAAGATGGTAGACAGTTATCACAAACAAAATGCGGATTTATTAACTGTAAATATCACGAGCACCACGTCAGATTTCGAGGATTTAAGCCGCAGAGCGGTAAAGTCTACTTTTGTCATAATTGTAGTGAGTGCTCAGTCGGTAAAGGTATGACCGAATGGACAAACATCCACTAGGCAGCAGCAATCATTACCTGGCTATTTGCTTCACACTATTCCGTGAGTGGGAAACGCCCCTTGAGGTGAACCCTGAACGACTCATTCAATAAACATGCGCTTGCCTTTGGTATAAAAGAGAATTAACGAAAAAAAGGCGCTACACTGGGCCACAGTCTACCATTACATATTCTGCGTCACTAAGTTTAATGCAGTTATTCTTATAATGACCTTTCAAAACAAGGCAACTGGTCTAAGAAGCGCTCCGATCCGAACCATCTTCAATAACTGTCATCCCTGGGCCAAAATACGTCTGTGTACCAAATTTTATCAAAATATCGCAGAAATTGCGACCTGTACGTTGGACAAAAGAATTCAAGGCGGACGGACGGGCAGAACAGCTTAGTAATTCTGAAAGAAAGTGATTCCGAAACGTTCGGTGCGATAAAAGATAGGTTTATCTCAAGTCTGACTGTACGACAAGTGGTGTAACGTATAAAAAAATTTACCAACAATTTAATTTTCAGTTAACATTTAAATTTTTTTATTTTAATTTAGTAAATATTTTAGAATAAAGCTCGACATTTATTGTTACAAATTTTATAAACATAATAATAAAGAAAAGTTTAATGTTGTGTAGGCATATGAATGAATGTGATTGCGTTTGTGCGCCTATGCATGCAATAACATTGGCAACAATAGGAATATGAAGTTTTTGTTACGATCATAATTCATTCGGTTTGACACAGCAGTCGAATTCAATTATTTAATCAATAAAATTAATTTTCGTTTCATATTTTGTCACAAGCAATGAATGTGCATTTTCATATAAATATATACATATATATATACATATATATATATATATATATATAGATGCATATATGCATAAATAGACTGTAACGCAAGCAAACATAGCCACCTAGAACGCATACACACATACATGCATAGCAATGTTTTACACGTAACACGTATTAATGTTTTGCAAGGGGAAACGAAGGGAATAGATAGGGGGATGGATTTTTGGTGGAGGGGCTAATAACCCATGCTCGCACATTATTTACATATTAGATAGTATGTGAGATGCCAAATGGGAAACTAAAATGTTATTGGCACTCGCAAAGGCAAAAGAGAGTGAATGACTGCCAACTACCATCATCACTGGTGATTGCTATTAATATGTTATTGTTTGCCCTTGGCTCGTCGCTTCATAAGGAGGGAAAAACGTGTGCTAATGTTGTGAGTACGTATATATTATGCAAAGCATCCAGGCATGCACTTATACTCTTTTTGCTTATCTAAACAAATTGTGGAGCTATGTATATATATATATGTGCATGTATGAGCTCTGCCCTTTTGTGTTTTGCGCTGCCAGGATAATAATGTCAATGTAAACAAAATGTACATAAAACATATTTACACATATGCACGCAAGTAGAGAAGCACTTAACACATTCCAATTGCTGAAAATAAATGCTTTACTATACTATCGTTCAAATGTTTATTTTAACTAAAATTAGCCATAAGACGAAAGCCTTTGTTAAGCTATTGTTTGCCTTTTTTCTTTTCTTCATAAGTTTACATAAAGAAAAAAAAAAAAAAAAAAAAACGGAAAAAAATTAATTCATTGTTCATTGTCACTACTTTTGTTGTCACCCTGACTGGCTTTACAGTTATTTGAAATAATCTGCTTACAAAACATTCACTTGCATGCAAGCACCGTACCGTACCATGATCATCATCATCATCATCGTCATCGTCATCATCCTCACTTAAAGATAAGCAACACTCTAAGGATATTCAGATAATATATAGATTTTAGAAAATTTTTAATCAAGATGTCACTTTACACTTGACTTTGAAGAAAAGAATAAATATTCATTCGTTTTAATTTATCGTCGATTTTATTGGCTTCGTCACTAGACTGGTAGTTGACAGCAATTAATATTCATTGTTGTCTAAACTGCTATAAAGTGTAAAATTTGTTTTTTCATTTTATTAGATATTTTCCTCCCTTTCACATGCGAGAGATATATCTGCAATCACTTTTCGTTTCAGAAGGATTGAATCATTGGAATATTTTATAAGTTAATGATTCTATTAAGAATATCTCGATTTATTTTTTTTTTTTTTGTTGCTCTCAAATCTATACGCATACTTGTCTTATTGCCACCCGATTAAAATGGTATTTCGTGGCTGAGTTGAGAGCGTAAAAAGTTTTCTTAAGATATGCCAGCGAGAAAGTGTTCCTTACAGAGTTGTAATCGCAGGCGTGTTCTTAGACCGATTTTAAATTTATAATCTAAAATTCTAAAGCAAAAATATATAAGCCAACTTTAGCTCTGCGTGTCAAGCTTTGCGGCGTAGCATCACCCACTCACAGATGAAGGGTTATGTGATGAATAAATCAGGATTAGATAAAACTGAGTTATAGACGTAGCCCCCAGACTATTATGAACACATTGATGAATCGCTGAAGGTCTGGATTGGGATGGCCCTACGTAGGGATGAATCGTTCGCACTCTGAGATAAGTTTGCATATCGTGATAATACGACCACAAATAAACTTGTGCAGGTCAGCGAAGTAAAATTTGATGTTCATGGATATTCATGAATATAGTCGTTTCTGTCTTAAAGCACATGCGTGACAGCGGCATAGATCTGCCAACTTGTTTGCTTCGATTCTTGGACCTTTTGCAAAAGTTGTTATTTAGTAGACTTGTTGACATTAACAATCGCTATTATTACCCTAGTCCAGGAAGGAGTAGTCCTGCTCTTCTCGTAATCATAGGAGCTTAAATATATTTATGTGTGGTCATCTAAACCTCGTAACCTTGGCAAAGCTTTCTGCTATGAAAAGATTGCAAGATGCCTCACTCAGTATGTAGTCTTCCCGTTGAACGGTGAAGTATATAGAAAAGGATATCAAACAAATGATTGGTTTAAGTTTGATATTTTCAAAATTTACGTACCTAATTCTCGTGAGCACTTATTAATGCATATCAAAGCAAGAATCGCTTTCATAAGAAGTCTACACAGTTCTCTACTTCCCTATTAAGGAACAAAAGTTTATGGCTTATCGACTCTTAGCGTTGCTTCTTAGAAGCCTACAATATTGCTGTCAAGCTATTCCGATATGATTGTGTTTTGAAAATAAGTCTTTAAACTGCAGATATGCGAGTCGAAAATTTAATGCCGATCTGTGACTGTCTGGAAACAAAGTCATATCCCTTGAAGTATGGTGCTGAAGCCCGCTAAAAGGAACGCTTTGCGTCAATGCCAATCGTTATCTCTACGCGAAGAAAGCTTTGCTAATGATCTTTGCAGCTTTTAGCGGAGAGTCTAATAAAAATTTATTAAATGTTACTTTACAATATTGCTCTTTGAATGTCCGTCTTTTATACATCACAAAATTTATTTATTACAACACAAACTTCATTATTTAGACTTGTAGTGAAGACTTGAATGTGAAGCCGATCATTACCTTTAAATTGTAGTTCAATGCGTTCTTCTACGAAACATTAAGAAACATAGTTATACAAATTGATATTTGGTTGTCTTAAAATGAAATCAACAAAATATTTAACATCTTTATAAAAGAAAAATTTCAATAAAATACGTGACACAACAGAAATATGCACTATGCGAGTAAACGCATACGCGACACAATCTCTTAAGTACTCGTCTTCACACACGTACAATTTCGCTGATTGTCGTTCGTAGTGGATATTGCATGTGTATCTAAAGTATTTTATAAATGTAACCGAGTGTGCATTACTACATACATATCACTAAATTGTGCGATATTGCAGTGATTTGTGTGTAAGCATGAATGTATTATTGTATTTGCAATATCAAGCGACTGAAATCGTATAAAATGCAAAGTGTACGTTTATATGTAAACGTAAAGTTGAAAGCACACAGCAACCAGCATCCAGCCAGCTAGCCAGTCAGCCAGTCAGCCACTCAGCCAGTCAGCCGGTCGTCCAGCTATTCAAGAGTTAAAGAGTTAAGAAACTAACCAATCGACTTTAACAGCAACAACCAAGTCAATGTTTTGTTATTGGCAATGAACGCATGGCATGAATGGCAACATCACATCAGAATGCTGTTCAACACTTTCAGATGACAATGCTGATACTGTTAATCGGCTGAATAAAAATGTAAATTGAGCTAAGACCATTTTGCCACAATGATTTTTCATACCCACCACATGAGGCATATTAGATTTACCAAACAGTTGTTAAAGGCACAATACATCTGCTGTTTTTCTTTTGTTTTGATTAACATACGATTCTAAGCTAACTTAGCCGAGTCTATCCGTTCAATAGCATATAGCATCTATTTGGAGTGTTATCGGTTGAGGAGAAAAGTCAGAACTTTGTAAATACGATTTCAGCTTAGACACATAGATTAAGGAGAAGAATAGAAGCGATTCGCCTTCAAACACGCCTCCAATGACTAAAAAAGTATTAAAATTATTTTGAAAAAAAAAAACGAATGTTTTACATATTGATCCATAAATTTGAAGCTTAGTTGAACAGTTTATTTTTGCATTGTTATTAAGTATGTGTTTAAATCATACAGTATCGAAGATTTGACGTCAAACCTACAGAACCTTCTTCGTTGACAACACAGAGCATTAGCTAAGAAGAAACTTCTTTTCAGCCAACTTATAGACATCATCGTGATCAGTACAGTTTGGACGTTTGCGACTTGAAGCTTATTTGAACCTAGACTTACAAATCCTATTAGAAGTGATCGATAAGGTGCCCCGATCCGAACCAAAAGGATGCGCGTCCTTTGGCCAAAGCACGTCAGTGTACCGAGTTTCATCAAAATATGTTAAAAGTTACCCCTGTGGGTTAAATAAATGGCAGACAGACGGACGGACGAGCTTAGATAGATTCTGGAAGTATTTGGATGTTGCTGGAAGGGTTTGGATGTTTATCTGCACAAACTTACTAAATCCTTGCACCAGAATTGGTGGTTTGGGGTATGAAATTATATAAAATGGTTGGCCTTTCGTGCATTAAAGTTCATAAAACAATATCAAGTTTTACAACAAAAAATATTTCGTCAAGCTTCTCTTTCAATGGAATGTCTACAATTTTCTTAAGAGGGAGAACACACGCACCCAACACTACCATTCAACTGTTAGCCAATTGTTATTAAAAATTGTTTCTATTGAACACCAAGAAAACGGATAACACATAATATGTTCCTTCTTACTCCGATATGTAATTCAAGCATGTATTATAAGAAATGCGTGTCTTAGTCATTTAAAGGACGCGACAACCGGTTAAATAAAACTCAATAAGTGATAAGATGTTAAAAAAAAGAAACAATGCGAACAGAATGAAGCGAGAGAGACACCACACTGTTAGTAGCAATACATGTTAACAGCTGATGGTACGATGGATGGACACGAGTTTTATGCCGTTACGCTGCTACGTCAGAGCCAGCTAAGAAAAATTTGAAAAACAACAGCTGCATAAAATAGTATAAGAAATATTAAGCCTGATAAAAAAGTTGGTGTTAGTTGCTGCAGCTTAACGTCAGTGGATAGGAGTTCAAATGAATGAAATGGATTCTAACATCTCTCCTCTGCCTATTGTATAATTTTGTTTAAGGCAATTTTTGGTGCCAGCTCTCTCCACTCTATTCAAAATGATTTTACAGTTCATTTATTCCAGGTCATGCTTCCTAGCAAAATGTTTACAAACATTGAATGGATTTCAAACCAATTTTTTTTTTCTTTTGTGAAAATTGCAAGTCAATCAATGCAAATTTCTTTACTTGAGTCAAGCAGGTACACACTATACAACATGTTTTATTTCTACACACTTGTTTGTCTTTCCCTTTAATCCTTCTCGGATTACTTGCACAGTTGCTTGACAAAGAGTCAATAGAATCCTCTCTTTGGCGTAGTGTTTTTGTTGACATAAACACAACGCCCATTTTATGTTTAGCAATATTTAGAAAAGTGAAAGTTTTATCCTTGAAATCCGTATGGGAATAATAAACAAAGAAACGAAACCCTTTGTTCAGACAGAAGTAACCAAAAAAAAAAAAAAAAAAAACCCGAATTACCAAAATTTATGCAATTAAACATTCAAGAGGATATACCAAAACAATAAACCAACAACAAAAGATATTATTAAAATACGAAAACAGTTTAGCTACACTTTCGCTCAGCTCAACTTTTTAAAGTAAGTAGGGATCGGAAATAAGCGTATAAACTTTATGAAATATTTACCGTATAATAAACTTTATACGGCTTCATTTTCATCTTACGCTAAAGATTATTAATATTATTATTTTAATTTTAAACTAATGAATTGAATTCTTAGACTAAAAAAAGAGACTAAAAGATTAAAAGACACTCTTATATACATATATATATATATATATATATGTACGTAATACATAACTCAATAAGTTTGCAGGGCAATATATAAATAGATGTCGCCAGACATCTGGTTGAGAAATCCATATGACTTTTCGATCGAAAATTAATTGTAAATGCTTTGCCAAATTTAAATAAAGTCCTATGGACATCAATGAGACTGAACGCTTTGATCACTCGAATTTGGACTCTGTTCCAGAGAATATGACCAAATACTCGAATTCCTTTTGGAAAACCGAAAAAAGGAAATTGCCTGAGATAACTGACACCCTAAAGGTACGAAAAGACGGCATTCAACACGTTTACCCATCAGCAAGGTCCGTTCGAAGAAGCTCCCGTGTTCGCTTACCGCTCACGCTCATATCGCAGCTTTTCAAGCGAAATAGAAACGATTTTTTTGATGCGATATGTAACAATGGATAGATTCGTGGAACCATTGCTATACTCCAGAGCCGAATTGATAACCATCCCAGTCGACAGAGCCCATAAAATGGGAGAACTCGACTATGTGCGAAACTATGGCTGTACTGATTATTTTGGGATGCACATAGCATAATATTCATCGACTATCTTCAAAAGGAAGAGAGGATCAAAATATATTACATAGCACTATATATACAACATAGCACTATAAGAGTGTTTGAACGAAGAAATTGCAAAAAAAAAAATACAATATTGCGGATCCTATGTGGTTATTGAGTGATGTTTTAAACATTTAATTTTCTCTAAGGTCACATTAATAATCTGTACCAGGCCTTGTGCCTGATCAAAAAAAGCAGAAAATACACGATTACGTACAATTTTAGTAAAAAGTGATCTTGTAACCGAAACAGGATTTAACTGACATATGACACTTAACCAAATACTTATGCACACATGAACACGCACACGTAGGAATCATTATGCAATTTATTGCAATAAAAAAAGTCAAGGTTGAATTTTCAACTCTTGCAGCGCAGAATGACATTATTCTACTTATGGATGTCGCATCTTTCTTTGGTGAAGCATTACTATTCCCAAAAAGAAGGTCACAAATTTTATTTGGTTTTTGCAGAAATTTATTTTACCATTTCAGTGAGCAATTAGTACAACAATTAGATCATAGACATTGTATGTAGCATGCATTAAGACTTTCGCATAATCTACGGTTCATTTTGTGCTCTAGTTTTTAATGTAATTTTTCTTAACTGTTAAGGTTAAGATTAGCTTACGTAAGAACATTACAACATAAGTACCGTTTAAAATTGCTGTTACAGTTACCTTGATTTCATTGTTCAAGGTTCCTAATTATAAAAAATCAAGGGGAAGAGATTCCATTTAACATGGGTATGCATATATTCTTATAACTAAGCGTGAATTTTGGTAAATGGATACGCGTTACAATATGAATAACTTTCCAAATATTATTTATTCATAGTTTGACCTTTAAAGCTGAAAGCAAAATTCGTCGCTTTGCAGGCGGTATAATGCGAGGTTTCACAATCTCAACGGGAATATTACGCATTAGCTAGTGGCTGAAGAAGTGAACATTTTCTTAAACGGACTTTTTTCTCCGCGTCGTTTTTTTCCTTGTCCTCCTTCGCTTCCGCTTCTTCCTCCTGGTTATCGCGTCTTCCCTTTGGTCGCATTTTTTATTTTTAACTCTTCCGTAAATTTCTTCTGTTACAACTAATTGATAGAAAACCTTAATCATTAACAATTTTAATTTAATATATAAGTAGTCATCATATCCCCACAATAAGCGAGGGTTTAGTGAACGGAATTTGCATACCGACTGCATACTTCTTGTGGAAACAAAATTTTCTTCTCTTCACAATGAAATAAGGAAAACTAAGTATAATATTAGAGGTCGCTTATTAACAAACAAAGAATTTGTTCCACACACTGACAAATCGTTCGAAAAATTCCCGGCTTAATAGTTGAAAACCCTGAAATAATAAATCTGAACACATATTTATTCCTCAAGCTCTCCTTCGTTTGCTACCTAGCCTTAAAGACTATGCAATAAATGCATGAAGGACTAACTTAACCTTTGGGTTATATTGCGTATGATCAGACCTATTTCGAAGGCGATAACATCGATTTTCACATTTTACTAAGGTAAAAAAATTTATTGATTAATTTAATTGAAAACTAATACTACTACTTGGCTTAATAGAGTTCTTTCTATGAAGCTAAAAGTGATCCGAAACGAACCGCTTTCAATAGCGTTCGTTTTTGAGCCAAAACAAATCAATATACCATGACTTATGAAAGTATCTCAAAAATTTGCAAACTTTAGGCTGAACACAAGAATAAAAGTCGGACGGAACGACGGGTAGCTAAGTTTGGAATCACTTTCTGACTCGATCAGTATAATAAAAGGCTCTTTCTCAAATACTTCTGAGTGTTGCATACGTCTGAGATAATTTTATATACTCTTTTACCATAAGCGATGTAGGGTATAATAATTTCATATACTTTTCACATCGCCAGTGGAAAATACATTTTCTTAGATCCGAAATGCGCTCTTTCTATGCGCTCTTCTCGGGTGGATTTGTAAAAGATGTAGTTTGTTATATGACAACTGTAGACGTACTTGTACGGTTTATCGCGTAGACTATGCGGGACTTATTAATTTATATTTATTTCGTGTACGCAAAGACATATTTTTAAAAATTTCTTTTAATTTTCTCATCTTTAGTTCTATATATAAAAACATAAACTTATATGCATATAAACGCATACATGTACATGGACGTATGTATATGTATATAGTTACATAACTATAAAACAAGTATATATGGATCTTTATATATATAAATGAATAAAGAAGAAAAAGTAACATGTGTGTACGTAAGAATAAGTTTTCCACATATTCAATTATTAACAAACATCCGACAACGTCAAAAGTCTCTTGAGAATTCCGAAATAGAAAATAACATGTACCACAAAGAAGAAATCAAGGATTTTATGCATAGAAATTATCATAAAGTTTTCCTCTTTGCCTATGAAGCATATTACATATATATATAGAGTTACGTATGTATATTATAGATATTTGAGCACTTTTAATACGTGATATATGCATTACGGGGTGTATATGGGGATGAGAAATTGGATGTATTTGTATATATATATATATATACTACATATATCAGAAAACTGATGAAGATCCAATTTCCTTATGAGAACAGACAACATGTAATATCCTGTAACAACTGACAACAAACAAGAAAAATTAAAGAAAAAGCAACAACAGCAACAACAACAACAACAACAACACTAACAGAAATGGAAATATGAAACACAGAGCATATATGTATATGCATATATATATACACATGCTTTTATGCATATATGTATACTTACTTATGTAAATATATGTATACTTGAAAGTTTAAAATGAAATGAATTTTGTAAAGATATGTGATTATGTGACATGATTCTGTTATGCATGCTAAAAAGTTCTTTTCAGACATTTCATAATGGCTGGCTAAGGGTTACTTTCCTTTCAATTTCATGTTCATCAAAAACGTTCCCATTTTTGATGCCCAACTGTACCGACACTGCTGTGATGATGTGCATATTTTATGAAAGTAATAAACGTATACAGCACTGGGATTAGTTTTACCCTTTCGTTGTGGCAAGAATCATCATTAGAGACTTGTTTGCCTTTTGCGTTTGCTTTGTTTATATTTCATTAATGCAAATTAAACGTGTTCTCCGTTAAGGAACCATCCAACCAACCAACCAGCTATGGTCACCGTTATGCGAGCGGAAACTGTGCTTAAATGGAAATTGTTCTCCTTGGAGTGCAATCAATTAATTGACATTCATTACGAACACATTCAACTCGCATGAATGAAATATTTTCTCATTTCTATAAATTTTAATTTCAATCTATTACTTAATTCTTTTAATTGTGAACATACTTTTTCTTTGTATATACAATTTTTTTATATCCACTTTTGACGGTGCATGTTTATGCAATGTATTAAAGAGACTTCCCTTATACTTCGTGAGCGCAAATCAATTTACATGCAATGGCTTAAGGCTTTGTTCATTTGCACAATTCTGGTGTTATCACCGGTCAGAACTGCCATAAGTAAGATAGAAATATTAATCGTGAAAGTTATGTTATTATTGCAACTTATTTGAAAATCCCAGACGGTTCACATAAAGAAGAAAAGTTCCACTAGGTTCCCAACGAATAATGTATTATGCGAAAATTCATTACTTGTATTTTTCTAAAAACCAATAAAATCACTATAGTGTGCCATGACCCCCCTACAACTCTGTACTCTATACATATTCATGAAAAGAACTTTCACAAGAATGCATTACACGAGGTGTCGCCGAAAAAGAGGACTGATTGAAACCATATTCAATAGCGGCAATAGGACTTTATGCCCAAGCACATGCCAGAAAAAAAAACGGATAGAAGGGCAGATAAGTTTAAATCGATTCGGAATAGATCGGTACAGTGAAAAGTGGGTCTATCTCAAATTTTATATACTGTTGTATCATAAGTAGTGTAGGGTACAATTATTGCAATAGATCCACTGCCATATAGACTGTTAATATACAACTACCAGATTTTTAATTATCTATTTATTAGGTAAGCAGAAGATCTTTATGATTACGACAAGCGTGAGTTCTGCAGGCATTTACAACGTTTTTTATAACAACCAGTTACAACTACCACAGACCCATTGGTGTTTTCTCCGAAAAAAAAAAGGAAATTTTGCCCTGATATAATTCTTTTTTTTTATATCTGAACCGTTTATCATAGCCACTATAAAAGGGCCCGTGTTGAGTTCACTTGGGCTTGTCGTCCTTCGAAGTTAACAAAATTGTGGCTTCATGCCAGAGCGATATAAAATTTTATTGTCACAATGGACCAATCAGCTAGTCCTCGTGCAATTATAATCAAAACGTGACGTACGATGCCCAAAATTTGTCTTAAAGCGTAGAAAACATTTTCTTCTACTCTTCGTGTTATTTAAGCAATGTCTTATTAAAAGCATAACCTCTTCTTCTACACTTTAACGTGAGCTTCGACCTTTCCTCCTAAAGACTGAAAACAAGTTACGAACCCATACGTTTACAATGTTCACGAGAAAAATAAAGAACAGCCTGTGTTTATTAAAAAATGAAGAGTTTCTTAAAGAAAATCGTGAAAAATTGCTTACATTTTTTTCTTAGTTTCTGTAGATAGAAAATCCTCAATCCATCAGACTGGCCTACACATCTCTTCGTGAGTATAAAATGGTAAAACTTTTGTAGAAGCGCGCAAATTGTGTCTCAGCAAATTTTTAGTATATGAAGGTTTTAATGGTGGAATAACTCTAGCTTTAGTCTGTATAATCGAAAACTAAAAAATTAATCATTAACTTTTTATTGTACATAATAAGGGAGTCAAAGCTTCTTTATACAGAAATAGCGCAAACCACCGCTCAAAACTCCATTGAATTTTACCTACGGTTGGGTTTGAATAACAAGACAATTGCAATTCCCTTGTGGTTTATTAGGAAGGGGTTAGTGAATCTCGGCATTATGATTTGATACTATATATATAGATAATATATATAGATAAAATATATATAGAGTGATATAAAGGCTATGCGGAGAATACCGACATTTTGGCAAACATATTTATTACCTGCAATATGCAATAATTATTAAATTGGAAACAAATTACTATAATATATTATGCTTTAATTTATTACGCTATAATCTATCATTCTATGAATAATTAAATGGTCAATGCCCCTTCGCAAAAAGAGTTTTAAGTATTTCTTCTTAAAAAAGCGAAAAGAGTGTTCGTATGTTTAGGAAGTTGAAGGTGCAAAAGTAAAAGCTGATCTCTTAATAGCTACTAAATTGATAACATTCCGCAATTGTCTCTCATCCAATTAATTATGAAATGAGACGAAATCTTTTCAAAAGCGCTAAGTGCATTAAAGTGATTCCTTTCAATCTCTCCTTCTCTCTTTAGCGCAGTTAACATCTTCAATGCGTTCGAGACGGTTGCGGTCGCTTCGAAAAATTTGCGAAATAAGTAGGTTTTTTTAAGTGTTTTCTAAAAAAAATTTGCTCAGAAAATATATGAAATCATAAATATGCAAAAATTTAAAAAAAAACATCAATTCTTTCGTAATAACAATTCTTTCATAATAATCCTTATCGTATAAGAAAATATTTTACAATAGTTGATATTCTATACAGTAAAAAAAGTGAAAATACGAAAGATTTGCCGAATAACTTCGCGTAAAATATGGTATACATGAAAATGGATTAACACTTAAAGGCAACAACAACGAATGTTATATGGCGTGATAGATAAGACAAAAACGTAAAATATTCGTCGTGTAAATAAAACGAAGATCCCATTATAATCGCGAAAGTTAGAGTTGGCGGGATTTATTTTCTTTCGGTTCGGTTCGTTTTAAATAATTTATCGTCAAATATGTAAGTAAAAATCGAATTGTAAAAATCAGAAATAATATTAATTGAAAAAAACAAAAATTTATGATGTCGTATTACGTATGTATGTAAATGTGCGTTTTATGAGAGGTTGAATGAGAATTAACGAGAGTAGTTAAATAGCTTGATGAGTTAGTTAGATGAGGTTGCAATAGGAGAGTGCACTTTCAAGAGAGTAACACTTCTCGCAAAAATCTAACGCAATAGTAAATGCAAAAAGAAAAAACGATGGCAAATAAAAAATTAAACATTAGTAAATTCGCCACGTGATTATGGTGATGATTTTTATGACGATCTTTATCGTATAAGAAAGTATTTTACGATAGTTAATATTCTGTATAGTAAAACTAATTAACATCGCGTGATTAAGTAAATGACGTATGCAGTTAAAATACGAAAGATTTGCTGAATAACTTCGCGTAACATGTAATACACGTAAAAATGTATTAACACCTAAATAAACACCAAAAATGAATGTGATGTAAGGTGATGTAATAACACAACGATGAAAAATATTCGTCGGGTAAATAAAAATTGAAATAATCTTGAAAGTTAAAGTTGAAAGTAGGTTAATAAATTATACAATAAAAAAGACGGTTTGCGGGATTTCTTTTTGTTTCGTGTCGGTTCGGCCCGGTCTAGTGCAGGTTGTAGATAATTCATTTTCAAGACTAATTTTTGAACTAAAATGTTTGGTGCCTCAAATATGTAAGTAAATTGAAGTAAATAAAATGCATAATTTTATTATATATGTATGCTTCTGTATTATAAACGTTACATGAGAGTTAAATATTTAAGGCAATAAGAATCGTTATACATAGCTAATTGAATATTATGAAATTATAGAACGAGCTTTGAAGAGATTGGCAATTCCCGAAACATTCAAGATGTCATTGAATTTCATCCACCAGTGAGTTAATTTGCGAATAACAAGACAGATGCAACACTTTCACGGTTTATTAGGAAATGATTAGTATAAATAGGCATTGATTGAACGTTATAAACACATTACAAAATGATGTTACTGGAGCTATAACTGGAATATTGGCATTCTTGCAGAAATGGTTTTTATTTAAAAAAAAATGCAATAATCACTAAATTGTAAACAAAATACTAAAACACATCGTTTTTAATTCCCAAAGCAAGTAGAGAAGAGCGATGCAGGGTTAAACATGTGTAGGTTGTATACGTTAATATATTCATGTTGCATATGCAGTCGAATACAATAAAGTACTTTTTAAATCGACATTTGTTTTTGCGTGAAACGGAGTCGGAGACCAGACTTCTGCAATTTACGCAACAATCATATTTTTCATCCCCATCAACCAGAGTTTTCAATTTTTTGGAAAAAAATGCTAAATTTTTTCAGGTACTTCCGAAAATGATTTAAAAACTTGAACACATTTTCTATTTCCAAGTGTAAGCATTCAATTTTCTTAGAGTTATAAGAGCGAAAACTTTTGTTTTTGTAATGTAAACTTTGCGCTGAATTAATTATTTGTTTGTACAAGCGGCCAATACATATTCGTGAAAACAGTACAAGATAAAAGGATAGTATTTTTAAAGAGAGCAACATTTGATTTTGTGTGAAAAACTGCAGACACAAATGCAAACATTTAATGCGTTCTTGTTTGAAAAGCATTGGCTTGAGCGAGGAATTTAAAGGTGTAAAAGTAACACCTGATCTCGTAAAAGCTAGTTCAAGTTCAGTAACATTACACGAAATCGTTTCAATAGCGCAAAGTGCATCAAATCAGAGGGCGACGCTTTTCTATCGATAATCAACTATGTCTTTTGCTGAAAAACTTTCTTTAAGGCAACTAACATTTTCTTTTTATACGCGGGAGTTTAAAAAAAAATTAAATAAATTCTTTCATAATAAATAATCTTTATCGTATAGGAAAGCATTTTATAATAGTTAATATTGTGTATAGTAAAAAAAGCGAAAATACGAAAGATTTGCCGAATAACGTAAAATGCCTGAATACCTGAAGACAACAACAATGAATGTTATATGACATGATATAACAAGACAAAGACGGAAAGTATTCCTCCTGTAAATAAAACTAAGATTCCACATTAGAAAAGTCGCTTGGCGGGATTTTTTTTTTCGGTTCGGTTCGTTGTAAATAATTCATGCTCAAGACTGATATTTACTTTGACTTGAAAGAAAATGCTTTACGGCCCTAAACTAGATAATTAGCCTTTTAGTAAAAAGGCCACAATTAATGACCGAATTTTTATTCTCTAGAAGAATTATATCCTTTCAGGGTTTCACTGTAAATCTATTTTTCCGATATACATTCACATGTATTTATTAATTTGCGAACAATCGAAAATCGACAAGTGACACGCGTTTCTTTTCTGTTTTGCAATTCATGCAATTCGAACAACGAATTGCAATGACATAAAATTTAACATTTTGCATTGTTGTTGTGTTTGTCATTATTTTTGTTGTCGGCAAGCAATATAAAAAAAAAAGCACATCCTTTTTATTCACACAGTCTACGAGCAGACATTGCAATTGTCATGAACAGGCATAAGTAGAGTAAATGTATGCTTGTCCATATAGCCATGTGCAGATATAAATGCTTATAAATATGTGAATATAAAAACATACTATTATGTAAGTGAAATTGGTTGCATGTACGTGTGTGCCTGTATGCATATTACATGAGACATGATGACATCCTTTTTTGTCACAAACAATTTGAGAAAATTTAAAACATGGTGAAAAGCGTTGTGGTAAAACACAACAATACCCAAAACAAGGTACAACAATGCAAAAAACCCTTACATTCACTTCATACAAACTCAAGCATACATACATACGTGCCCTTGTTATATACTTACAATTTACCACTGTGATGAATGCAATGCCTGATGACTCTAAATAAATATATATATATATATATATGTTTGTGATATGCATTTTTTTTCCTCACATATAGTCACAAATACTTTTCATTGCATATGTGCTATTACTTAAATATGTACATATATAGAGAAATGCATGTGTAAAATGAAATACATTTTCCACTACTCATAACCACCACCACCGCCACCGTCGTCATCATCATCATGATCGTCGAAGTCCTCCTCGGCGCTTTCCTCACATCATTACAATTACGAAGGATAACATTTTGTTTTTTTTTTTAACATTCAATATCGTCAATGTAACGCGTCGTCCGTCCTCGTCATCATTGGAGTCAACGTTAATGTTAACGGATGTTTTCCATTTTGTTTTTCCTTATTTTTCCTTTTACAGTGGATTGAAGTTTTTTTTTTTTGCTTTCTTTTTTTTAACTTTACGGCCATAAATCAAAGTTCGGTTTTTTTCAATATTTTAAAGGGCACGCGTACAGAAGGATGCAGGACGTTTTAGACGCATCGCACTTTTTTAAAATTTATTATTTAACCTTTGCATTATTTCATGAATATATCTGCATTGAAAACATGTTTCATTTTTTTTATTTTTTTTTTATTTTTTATTTTTTTAATTTAACGTATCTTTAGTTAAATGAATGTTTTATTTCTTTAAATTCGCACATCTTTCGCATAAGTTTCAATCACAATTCTAAACTAGAGCTAATCACAGTTGATTAACACATCATCTTTTACAAATATTTACTAAGAAATATCATGAACTTTGTTCATTGTTTTTTGAATTTTCTTATTTTCTCAGCCAGCTTTTTTATCTACTCTTTAAACAGAGCTGAACTCCATTGAATTTGCTGACTCCCATTGTGAGCAACAGCTGCACTTAACAACTTTATTACCAAACAAATAATCTTAAGGAGCAGTTTTTGCTTCAATCTTTTTTTTCTTTTTTCTTTCGTATATTTCTTCTTGAACTCTATTTGTTGATTTAACCTTTTGGTTTATTCAGTTTTTTTTTTTTTTTTTTTTTATTGAAAAGGCATTTATCACAAATTATTATGAAATTATTTTAAATTACATTAGAAAATACCTCTTCAAACATTGATTGTGCAAAATATTTTGCAATTAATATTAAAAGCAAAGGCCATTGGATGTTAAGTGATAAATCGAGTTACTTGCTAGCGAAACTTTAGGGATTCTAAGCAAGAAATTTAGTTGCATTATCTCCACAATTGAAAGCTTTCTCAATATCTTCTCAATAGAAACGTAATGGGTGTACGTGTCTGTGTTATATGTTGACTATGTTCTCGAAAGTTTTCCGCCCCATCCTGAGTATCAATCAATTTTTTGACGGCTCCATTGTGAAGCCGAGTAAAAATCTTTAATCCCTTTTATTGGAATTATATAGAAAATCCATTATCGATTTACTTAGGCATTTTAATATAAACTTTTCAGAAATTATAAGGTAATCGCAGTAATCACTACACTATTTTACAATATGAAATATGTTCTTAACCAGCCTAACACGATGCGTCGTGATCATGTCCACCAGCCTGTTTTCACGTCTTCGCTTAGAACTTAGGTTAAATTCAGTCACAAAACCCGTCTTTAAGGGATAACAAATTTTAAATAAGTTTGAAGCAGTAAAACCACTATGGTGGGCTACGATACGCCTTTAAGTACCTCACGCTGCTCTACAGTAATTCGTATAATGGCTTCTCAAAATCGGGGAGTACATTGGAAAAGGTTGCTCTCAGATCTGCAAAACCTTCTTTGTTGAAAGCAAAACTTGTTAGGTACAGAGAAACTTTTTTGTGCGATCATTGTTTTAGTCAACTACTAGAGATCGTCGCGATCAGTACCCACTGAACGTTTGCGAATGCAAGCATAATTGAACCTAACATGTAATATAATTTACCATAGATGAACAAATACGCTAGAGTTATTCATTGAACAAGTTTTCAAGATAAGGCTGTTTGTGGGTAAAGTAATCGAGAAAGTGCCCCGATCCGAACCATTTTCCATATAGTATCTCCTTTGGTCAAAGAAGGTCAGTGTCCCGAAGTTATCGGTGTAATAAATCCCAAGTCCTTCTGTGTGTTGCTTACACCTGCGCAAACTTGATAGACCCTTGTCTATCTTGTGCCACAAGTGGCGTAGGGTGGAAAAATAATTCTATGAATAAAAAACAAAAGTAAACATTTTCGCGTTTTTTTAAAATATTTTTGTAATTTATGCAATCGTCAAATGCTCACCATGTTTAATTATTAACTGTACTCAGCAAGTCCATGCGGTTATCAAACTTCCACAGGGCACGGTTAGATATGTCCATCAATTAATAAATTAATATTTGCCATAGAATCTAATTTGTTATCTTATCTAACCATACCGCATTACTAGTTTCAATTTTTCCTAGGAGCTGTTCAACCATTAGTGGACGGCAGACTTTGAGGAAAAATACCGAAAACTCCCATATGTACAGATGAAAAGTCAAATTTCTCATCTCCCATTACTGGAAGTAATAGAATGAAAAGATTAGGTCACTGCTGGTGAAGAGAGGGGAGTGAGGAAACGTTTTTCTAGTAATTTCACATTTGAATTCGAATGAAACCTTAATACTGTCCTAGAAGGCTTCAAATGAAAGTTTGTGCACTTGAGGAAAATTACATAATTTTTTTGCTGATTGTTATTACTTGTGTTACTTCCCCTTCACTTTCCCATTACTTGCATTACTTAGCTGTGCTGTTGCAAATGTTCTTTTCTTTCGAAGCATCAGAATTTTTAGTATGATCTTAAAAGAGTCAGTGTTTCTCAAGTAACTGAAAAAGCGAGTGAAAAAAATTTCCGCATTAATCTCATATTAATCAAGTGTGTGTATGTGTGTGTTTGTGTTTATGTTCGTAATGTTTCGGCAAAAGAGGCTTATGCTCCCATTAATGAAACTTCAACAGAACATTCCATTGGATTGCATCATTTAACTGACACGTACTTACCATCACAGCATATTACTCGACCACTACAAACGAACGCTTAATGCAAGCAAATAAAATCTGGATAAACTAAGCAAATTATTCAAAGCAATGTGAAAATTGTACAGACGTGTTATTTAGCATAACATTTCCGCAAGGAACAACAAAACAAAGCAACAAACCAAACCAAACCACTGGTTTTTTTTTGCTGCAATATACTCACAGTAAGCACACTTTCACGTATATATTCTTGCTTTTGTGCATAATATTTTGTTGTTGTTATTATATCTATTGTTGCTGCTGCTGGAGAGAAGAATAACCGCAAACCGCAAAAACACAAAATAAAATCGGTGTTTAAACCGAACGTGATTGCAATGAAGTTCATTTTATTTTAAAGGTTGCTTCCAAAAATCCAGAGATATAACAACAACAACAACAACAGTTAAAGAAATCAAAAGAAAAATGAAAAACTTTGTTTACTAACTCTCAAGACAACGAGCAAAATCGAGTGTGTTCTTATAGTTTTAGATTGTGTTGCCTGCATACATGCATGCATACATACATACCGTATATATATATGCATATAAACATGCATTACGCTCGAAAGAATTGTTCAGCGAGCGACCTTAAAACCAACTGTTGGATTAAGTTGTGAATCGTGATTTGGCGGCCAAGTGTTGCCGTTGGGCATCAGTACAATACCAAACCCCCTTATGCAATAAGCGTAGAGTATTTAAAGATTGTTGTATGCTGATTTTCTGTTGAACTTTTTATTATTGCGGCTTAAAAGTGTTCAATTTCAGTAAATTTAAAGCAACAACAAAACGCGCATCGTTACTTAGTACAGCGATCGAATTGAAAGGAGACAAGAGCGAGCAAACAGGCGGGCAGGTTAAATTAAATGTTCATTTTACGTTTACTAGGCTAAGCATTGGCGAAGGCGAAGAGGGTGGAAATACGCGTGTCTTCGTATACAGCATATTGTGTTTCGATATTATTGCATTTTGGACATTGCAATGGCGATATTTAGTCGATGATTACAATGTTTGTAAATTTTATTTCACCTTGTGGGCAATTTGTACAAAATACCAAAAAAAAAGGAGGAAGAAGCAGAGTTAACAACATCTTCAGTCTAAGCATCCAGCCACTCAGGCGGATGGA
This sequence comes from Glossina fuscipes, assembly GCF_014805625.2. NCBI lineage: Eukaryota > Metazoa > Arthropoda > Insecta > Diptera > Glossinidae > Glossina > Glossina fuscipes. Next base: position 1,197,253 of record NW_023998517.1, read on the forward strand.
CGGACAGACGGACAGACGGTTAAGCTAGCCAACGTCATTCACAGGCCTTTTAAATATAATTATCATGAAAAAGCTGCCCAACGCGCGGCATGACACACTAGCATAACATAGCAGCACATCTGCTGCTAACATTACTTTTAAGGTTATTCGGTGAGCCATTCTATCTGTGTCGCTCTCCATACAATCTTTATTTTTATGAATGTTTCCTCAAAAGAACTATGGCTTTTGGCAAATTTTCTTTAGAATACATTACTAAGTGTCTTCACGCATACACACGCATGCGTACCCTTGGCACCTCTCCCCTAGTTAACCAATTTATTATGCCTCGCTGCAAATTGATTTTTATCAAACTCTAATCGATCGGTAACTATTTTTCCTTATTGTATGTACCCATGTATGTGGACGTGTGGATACACATAGCATTTCTATGGGGCATGAATTTTCCGTTTGCATAATCCTTTCTCTTGTGCATACATACTACGTACATTCATACTCAAATTCATTCATTTCTTTTCACTTTGACGTCCTGAATATCTATCTTAAAATAATTGCATCTTGTGTTTGCATGCGTGTGTGTGTGTGTGTGTATTATGTAAGTATGTGTGTGTGTATGTGATGCATAGATTTGGATTTAGGAAATTATTTATGTTGGTTCACACGTTGTTTTACACATAATTTATTATTGTCTTATAAATTTTCATTATCCCCTGCTACACTTCGCTATGCTAAAGTACTTAATAAATGTGCATAAACACATGTGTTGAGAAATATATATATATATGTATATATAAAATATATAGCCGCACATATGAATACATACACTCATACATAGTTATATTCATATAGGTATTTATAAACACATATTTAGTGCATACATTATTGCATGCATATGACCTTGAGGCTTGTTTTCATTTGTCGACCGCTAAGGTGTTTAAAATGTCTTTACAAAAATTGAAAAAAAAATAAAAAAAATAAAAGACCGTTTATGCATGATTTTGTAATTTTTCAAATCATTAGCGCTTTAAATTTATGGCATCATACTGTTGTTGTTGTAACGTTGCCGCCATCACTACTACTTAACTTGTCAGTTTTATATATATATATATATATATATATATACATATATGTATATATAAATATATGCATAGTATATAGATATTGGTAATTGTTTATTTAAACGTGTCCATGTTTGTACGAATCTATGCATAAAAATAATGTACATTTTTATATCTGTGAAACGCTTGTGCTGTTTGTGCTTTAACTGTGACGACATATCCGTGCAATAGAAGCGTAAAATAGTTTGTAGACAAGATCATTAATTTGGTATTTAATACTGTGAAATAATTGCCTTAGAGTAGAGTGGAGTAATGAGTATCTGTTGTTCATAATTTGTATAGCATGCGCACTTAATAAGCTTTTCAAGTATTAACTAAAATTTATTTTTAATCCTATACGTACATGTTCGAATAAAGCATATGGAGTAATTTTAAAAATAAATCAGAAATGAAGGGGAAATGATACTTCCTCTCGTTGTTGTATACTGTAGGGAATTGAAAAAAATAAAGAAAAAACCAAATAAGTTTTATTCTGAAAGTAGGTTCCTATCGTCTATATCAGCGCTTGACTTAGTTTTTTTTATAGATTTTAGGTAGAATGGTTGGGATTGTTTAAGGAATTTTCTTTGAAGCTTTAAACTGATAAAAACCATTTCATCGCAGATGTAATTTTTTTTGGCAGAGACAGATGCGCACATCCCTCAGATTATCGGATCGTTATTCGATCGCATTAAATTCGTGCAATGATGCTTCTATTCCTTTCAAGACACTTTGTGAATCATTCATTAATTAATCCATTTTTAGGTCTTCATGGGTTCAGTAAAAGAGATTGTAATTAGTTAAGAAAAAGCTACTAGTAGGATGTAAGAGCATTGATAAGAAAGAAAGTAATAACGATAACTGACTGCTTAGACTTTCTTTTTAAATACGCTAAATAAAAAAATTCGGAATAAAAGACTCATCTTAAAAAAGGCAAGCGCTTTGGAGTTTTATTCATTCATAGAATATGGTCTGCATACATTCATAGAGTCTGGTCTTGTTTGGCTTTCCTTCGTTTTTGCACACTACACCACTTGTCTTAAGGCTTTTAAGTTTATGCCGATGTATGTAACGTCCAGAAGCACATTTTGAATCGATCTATGTTTGTCCGTCCGCCTGTCTTGTTTCTTGTGATTAATTTATAGGTCGTAATTTTTGAAATACTTTGACGATGTTTGTTACATCGACAAGCTTTGGGCCAAAGACGGACGCTATGAAAGATAGTTCGGACCGAGCTTCTTTTTTGATCTCTCACCATATAAAAATTTTGATTGAAAGGTCTTTATGTGAACACCTATATTAGACGAAGTGATGCACGTTATAATGGGGGACTGCGTGTTTTCACTTATTATATCTCAAAAATTGATACTAACAGACGTCAAGCAGACTTTATAGAAAGTACATGAGTTGTTTAGTGAGTGTCAAGCGTATTAATGAATCCTGTCCATTGAAATTGGTCGCTTCATAAAACGTCCATGACACTTTTAATTTTCCCGTGCCAAAACCACAAACTTCCTATCACGAGAGCATCCGTAAATGGCCAAGGACTGTAGATAATACGTGGAATAATTGGTAAATAAGATTATGTTTTATAAACAAATGGACAGGATTCAGTAATGCACTTAACATTTTAAAGGATGAGAGAGAAAATTGGTTAAAGGAAAAACAATGAAGAATAAATATATTTTGGCTCAACTTCACGTGTTCTTTTAACGAAACTTTCATTTTCGAAAACGTGACCATTTATGTGACTTCACAAACTCAATGAGTTCAACATCTGTTTTCCACGTAATTTTTGCCTTGCTTTTTACCCCGAAGGAAAACTTGTCATCTCTGTTTTCAAATCTTTTTGCATCCGTTCAGTATTTTCTATCAAATATGTAATATCAACATAACCTAACTTTGCTAAACATATCTTCCAGTCATTCATGGATCCAAGGTTATTGATTTATAATGTTTTCAGTGTACAGGAGTTCTCGAAAGATGCAGAGAACACACCACCTTTGATCATAGGCCGGGGTATTTAAGAAAAACTTACCATTTTTCGAGATGCTACCAAAATAAATGAAGAAAAGAAAGCTCTTAACATAGTTATAGGAAATTAGTAGTCATAAGCCAGATGATGGATGGATATAATGAAACCGAATTATTATATAGTTAAAAAGCAAGTCACTGCAACACTTTTGAAAAATATTTGGAATAACAAAACACAAGAGCAGAGCAATTAGGCGTTATTTACGTATTTTTTTACGTTTAGTTCTAATGCGTATTTTACACTTTTTTAAAATTATGACAAACAAGGGCAGCTTTTTTAATATTAATGGCAACATGTTCGATTATTACAAAGCCATACAATGGAAAACGTTAAACGAGTTTTTAACAACATTTTATATCATGATTCGGTCATTGACAAAGTTTTACAAAATCACCGACGGCGAAACGTCATTGAGAACCGAAAGCCAAAAACCGAGACAAGATATCCTTATTAACTTGGCTATTGGTTAAAATAGCTTTTTTTCGTTTTGAAATGCTTTTCTTTTCTTTTTTTTTTTTTTTTTTTTGTTATTTTGGTTATTATAAGCAATTTCTTAAGATATTAAAATTTAAAATTTATTGCACACAAAGAAAAAATAAAAACATGAGCGCAACAATTTATTCGCCAAACACTAACGCAGACTTTAAAAAATTCCAACTACTTTTGTCTTTCTCCACGAGAAACGCATTTTTTGAGTATCTCGGTGCCACTTTATAATGGTAATGCAATGCAATGTCGATAAGTGTGCGTGTGCGTGTTCATGTGAAAATCAGAGAAAATTTGCTGCTCATTTTCAAACGGCTCATTAAAAAGTAGGAAGTTTATGGAAACCAAAATCGTTTTTGAGGTACCCGTCATATGGAACCTCTTAAAATAAAGAGAATATTATTTATAAACGTAAACAGTAGTAGTGGTAGTGGTAGTGGTAGTAGTAATGGTGAAATATATTTTGCAAATTTTTCATTTTAAAACAGCATCCGTAGGTAAACGTGTACGTAGAGAAATTTCCCCCAAAGAGTGTAACACCCTGAAAAGCGTGTACTCTTCAAAGAGAAACGGAATCATGCGCACAACAAAATATGATTTGCTTCTTAGACTATCAGAGTCTTGTCTCCATTAGTTACGGTTACTGTAGAGATAGACCTCTCTCCTGACCAAGTAATGGTTGTTTTTGTGAAGGAAATTTTATAATATCCTCGCCTCACTCACTTCACCTCAAATCAATAACCACTGTATTGCATTTATTGAGCACATCACACACGCTCGAACACACACACACACACACTGATAAACACACTGATAGATATAAGGCAAACTATAAATTTTGCTACCAAAAGCATCATCAGCATCTTTCTATCTCATGATAATTTGAAATCTGTCGACACTATCCGCAAATCTTAACGTACGTACAGGAGTATCTGATAATAGAATTGCATGAGCAAACTTATCAATGCGTGTGCTTTCAATTTCTGCATAAAAGATAAAATTTCTTCATTTCATGACAGTAATATGTAATGGATAATAAACACTATTTATGTAAATTAAAAAATTGAAATAAAAAGATTTTATTAATTAAATAATAAATTGAAAAGAAAATATTTTCGAAAATGTACATCTTTGCATTAACTTATGTGTCGTTTGCTAAAGAAGGCGGTACTTCCTAAAATAAATAGAAATTTAAAAGTATAGCAACGCATACACCCAACACGCCTGTGTGCCTTAGTTATAATGTTAGACATCTTTTCTTTTCTTTACGTCCATAATGCCTTCAAAATTGCATTGCCATAGCGAGTGTGTGCATGTGTATTGGTGTGTTTGTGTGTGTGCGTGTGTGTGTGTAAGCATACATTTATGCCTTTGTTCATAGTAACGTTTAATAATTAAATTAAAATTCCTTAAACATGACAGTTTAAGCAAAATTGCCGACACTCTATTCACTTTTGCTTGTACATGCGTATCTGTGTGTACGTTGATGACGTCCACATGGATGAGGGCGCTCTGTATATGCAAACTAAGACAGCGTTGTCAGCATGCTTGTCAGAAATGTTCTTTTTGAAGTGCTTTTAGAGAATAACAAAAAAAAAAACAGTATTTAAAATATATTTTTTTCTTTTACTTTCCATGCACAGATAGATGCATTAAATATACATATATACGCGTACATACACACAAGACATGTTTTTTCTTACTTTCTTGAAACGTGTAATATTCACACAATAACGTAGCGTAGGGTTTTTATTAACCGAAACAGCAAGGAAAAGCTTAAAGTGCTTGTGAATTCGGTTCCCTTGACATTCAAAATAGGATTTAGTTGTCTCTGCGCATGCCTAAGTAGCAATTTTTCGACATTTGCTTTCTTTACTGTACAATTAGATAATGAAACATTCTCTTTCACAGTCTAAAGGCGATTTAAATTACGGTAAACTTCCAATAAGGGACTTCATCAAGTCGATTCAAAAAGATTCTTGCTTTCAGTCACTTGCCGATGAATTTCATTTCTCGGAGTTCTGTTGTCTCGGCAATGGTATAAGATCTGGTATCATCTTGTTGAAGCCATCACTTTTCGGAGGCAGCCAAATTTTGAGAAAGTCGCCGCAAAATCTTTCAGCTTTCTAGTTCCGGCAACGGGTTTGCAAGCAATATCACATACGATTAATGGCCGGTGTCATAAGTCAAAATACATTTTTAGCCTTGTGGCTCCGGAATTTAACAGCCTTGTTATATAATAAAAAGGGAGTCGGGGGGTTTGTTATGACCAAATTTTGATGCTTGATCAAAAAGCTATTTCGAGTACACAAATTGTTTCCTTTTGACTCTTTGATTAGTGATCGATCGAAAATCCAAAATAAACCCACTCTTCTGACATATGCCTTTTGGTACAAAAACTTTATCGAGTTCATACGACGATACTACTTTTTCCGCAATACGCAAATTAGCTTTCTCAGATTTCCCCTTAAAGTTGCTTAAACACGTGCCGGACAACAACCCTACGCATACCCTCAAAAGATGCAAAGAACTGTTCGGATTCGTTAAAGAAAGGCTTTAGAGAATGTAGAGGATAGTCATTTTTTCGTGTACCGAGAATAGTGATGTGCAGACTTATGATCACCCAGCTGGTACCTCCATAATTCAGAAGAAAGTGTTGCAATTGTCGAGCTCTCATAGCCACGCGCAGATGATTTCAAAGAGCGTGTTATGCTCCCACTTATCACTTTTCTTCCTGCTAAGGTTGCAGTTACAGTGGTGAGTTTGCTGATTGGTTTTACATGCGGATTTTTTTTTGTAATATCATTTCAATTTACGATACGGTTTTTACTTCCCCTGTTAACGAGGAATTGGTTTTCACTTACCTCACTTCTGTATAAGATACGCTTGCATTGATTTATAGATCTCACTATGCTCTAATTGGATATCATTCGGATCGAATTAAGTAGCGAGAAGCAAACGGCTTTACAAATACAAAGGTACACACACACACACACACACACACACACACACACACACACACACACA
>NW_023998517.1:1203904-1225141 GCF_014805625.2 Glossina fuscipes
CACACACACACACACACACACACACACACACACACACACACACACACGAACACGTATACTAACTTAAAAAGCTAATGCGTGCATAAACATAATAAGCGCTGAGGAAAATATTTTCTTGTAATTTCTTAGAGTATAAAGTTATAATCTTAAATAATATATAATCTAGAGTAATAAAAAACTAAAATATATATCTGTTGCGTGGGTTGCATAGAAATCAGAATAATCTATATGAAAGAGAAAAACCAAAAAACAAAAAAAAGAATAATAAACGAAAGCATATATATACATATGTATTTGTAATACAAATAAACATAAATATTTGACATATTTCCAAAATCCATAAATCACTCAAGTTGTGACAGAATTTTTCGTTTCCCTCATAATTAGGAAACGAGACGCCATCATAATGAAATTTTTGGGGAAATAGAAATTTCTTTTCTGTTTCTCTCGCTTCTTTGTTTCCTTCCCAACGGCATTCTAATTTTATCAGCCTATTTGTAATTCTGTGATTTAAGACGGAAAAATGTTTAACTTCATCATGATGAACGAACGAACTGAGTACCCTACGTCATACGATATGCTTTATTTCGGTCTTAAACCGATTTCACGCATAGGTTTGTCTAAAATTATGGTTTTTACTGTTTTCAACAGTGGGTTTTAAAATAGAATGCAAATAATGGAAGCATAAAGGGTCACATGAGGAAGGAGCGACTGTAAGCAAAATATTTACCGTGTCGGAGACTCTTAAAAGAGAGTAGACCGTACTCTGATGAAGTTTCATTAAAATGGATTCGTTAGGTATATTTATTAAATTCGGCATTTGGTTGAAAAAAGCTAACATGCTCAACGTTAATAAGAAACTCATATTTTTTATGTTAGTCATCACAATACTTCTACACGTAATGGTAACAAATATTTATTGTAAAATATACGCAATTAATTGACTTTTAAACCTACATCGCGCTAAGAGAAGCACACACGCTCCACAAAAGTTGCGAACGTTTAAATTACTGAAAAGAATTTCTTCTTAAATAAAAAATAATAAACAATAAAATAAATTTCAGATTCCGCTTTCATATCATACTTTCAAACACATATTTTGAAAAAATTTTCCTTCAATTTCGGTCGCCTTGACGACTACAAGCCTGACATGAAAATATCGTTTAAAAAACTCGTAACCAATTCGTGGAAAGATAAGATATTCGATTGAAAACTTTAGTGTGCGGAATTTTTGGCGCGCATGTGAGGTTAAATGTTTCCAATCCTCAAAATAAATGGCTCTCTAAATTAGTATTTTCAGTGTTATTGTTTTATCGCTATAAGTTTACTCGAAAGCAGTGTGATTTTCCCCAAGTAATCAAGAGGGGGAAAAAACGAAACCTTTGCAAAGATTTTAAATATTAAACTCACCTCCGTTTTTGCTTGCACTTCCAGTTTTTTGTTTTATAGATCTCTTTAAAATTTTTTTGTAGTGAAAAACGGCCCACCATTATTTAATCTTACAACAGCTGGTCTTTAGACTAGAGTCATCTTTCATTATACCGATCGATTCGGCATTGTGTTCTTCGCCACTCTACAGTATTATATTCAGGATGTTATTCTGAATTGATTTCAAGTCCTTGTGAGTGTTGAGTAAATCTGCACAAACTTAACATACCCTTGCCTCATATGTGGGAAAAGGTTATTACACCAGAATCTGATAGATTTGAACACCACGAAATAAGCAAAAGAGCGCAATGACGTACAAAGACTCTTCTCATTGGACTGGATGGAAAGCGTTTTAATCCCCTTTCCTTGGTCCGTCAACTCTGCGGTTGAATGTACCCGTCTACTCGTCCAATGTTTCTTTTTAAAGTGCTCGTGCCTACAAACGATAAATAGGTGGAGAGCTGACACTTGGCGCATGTATTCTTAAACTGGGCGTGAGTTCCAATACATTTGGCCTATATCTAAAAACCGATGAGTTATTACCTGCACTTGTTTTTGACACACCCGCTAATAACAAATTATTCTTTAATGTTTGTATATTGTCCCGCGATGTTGGTGCATAGATTTACGTCAAGGCTTGCTAGTTTTAAGTTACCTTTAGGAAGTCTTAGCTTAAAGGAAAGATGTTAGAAAATTTTAAATAATAAAAATTTTTTCTTAAGCAAAATCAGTTGTCTTTAAAATAAACTGATGTCACTCGAAGGGAAATTAATTTTTCTAGACTTTTTGCGTAAGTTACACGTATGTGTACCTCATCCTAATAGCATTGTGTTTGCAGAGCAAAAGATCATCGAGAGAGACTATCTTAATGCGTAAGTCTTGACTGAGTGGTAAGAAAATTGCTATTACTACTAATACTACTGCTACTGCTACTACTGCAACTACTTTTGAAATGAGAAAATTCGATCGGGTCGTGATCGAATTTTTTCTAACTTCGCCGTTACCCTAAAAAAGACTAAAAAAAGAAAAAAACCGAATTTGTATAATCTTTAATGTTGGGTGGGCGTAGCCGATTTTTGACTAACAAAAGAAAACACGGAAAGCAATGGGTGTCCCTTGAAAGATTTGAGACATTTTTAAATTCTTTTTCTCATTTGTAAGCGATATTTTAATTTTTTCGAACGAAGGAACGTTTACCCCAGACATTACGCAGTTGCCAGGTAGAGAAATGGACAGACGGACATGCTTAGGTGTATTCCATGTTTGCACATTTTTCTACAGAATTTCTACGCTTAATGGAGTTTTTGAAGCTTGCTTCTGTGCTTTCTAAAGGGTTTGCAAGTGAAATTACGCTTATAGGATCGCCTATAAAATATACCTTCAAAAGCTTAAAAGTTTAATGGTAGATTTACGTGTTACTTGCAGTTCATAAGTAATGAACAGAAAACTAATGTTTATTCCTATTGGAAAACGTGGCTGTTCTCAGTTTTTGTAGGCGCGTCCTTCAGCCGATTTCGTCCATTTTCGATAAGTGCAAGAACTTCCAATGTTCCTGCCAAATTTGACGTCGACAACTTTATTGTTACGGCCACGAGAATGTTTATAATAGACGGACAGACGGACAATGATTCGCAATTTGATGCTGAACAAGAATATAAGTATATTCTTTTCAGTTCGCTGAAGCTTCCTTGTGGGCGTAGTAAACCTTTTAATGAAATGAATGCACTCCGCATCCTTCGGCTAAACGTAACTGAGATTTTTCTAATTTCATGAACATTGTTTCTTAAGTGTTTCTATTGTTTATTTTATATGTGTTGTCACTAATAAAAGTGAAAAGAAAACAAGGGAAGCATTTCATTGTTATTGAAAGAATTTTTAAACTTTTAGTTATTTTACTTTTATTCACGGCAGTAAAAGTGAACGAACACTTTGGAAACGTTTGTTTGGTGAAGTTTTTGTCTTTTTGTTTTCGTAAGAGATTTCGAATTTTTCATCAAGAAGAAAAGTCTCACACTGTAAAACATTTCCTATAACTAACTCTTCGTTTTCTGACAACGATAAGAATACATTTTTATAAAACTCAGATAAATAAATGGTTAGACAAGGTCGACGGGAGTGTGGGAGAGAGATAAACAAAAAGCAGTCAGTTAGACCGACTGTTGAAAATTTGAAGTTTTTGAGAAAATAACAACAAACATTACAATGAGAACAAGTGGAAAACTCTTTAGCATTTACACGCGCAAATATCTATGCAGACATGAAGAAATGCTCAGAGATGAAAGGGCTGTTAAAACTATTTTCAGTTTTCTGATCTAGGTTGCGTTACGATACATTACGTTACGGAACTGTCATTTCCGTTTTAGTCTATAAACGAACAAGCCAGACATGCATACATACTACAGTTGAATGAATCTTCAAAAGCATACATAACTACAACTTAGCAAAGAGCTGTGATAGATACATTAGACGAGCGCGTGGGGAAGGGGAATCAGACATTAACGAACCCTTAGACAAAGGCAAACACATTGACTAACAAATAAGCGCATTTATGCTCGAAACAACAATACAAAAGCTTTAGGAAACGCAAGCGTTTTCATAGTGCTTCAGTACACTATATATGTATATACATAATACTTACCAGAAGACTTGACTTCAGACAACATACAAAAATGTACGCGTTTAACGTTTTCTTAACAAAATACGTACATACGTATATACTTACGTACAAATAAAGTTTGTATGCCCTCAGTGTTATTGTATTATACATCTTATGTTATGTTCAATGTTCAGCCTTTTGTGTGTGTATATTTAGCTACATATATATATATATATATATATATATATATAGGTATATATATTAGTATATGTAAGTATTTTCTTAAAACATTTTTAAAGAGAGAAACCATCGAAAATAGTCTTTTGTCTTAAGGAAATTTTATACAACGCCATGTGAACATATTATATCACATCTATACATCTATCCATATATATATAGATATATAAACAAACTTACGTACTGTTGAGAACATAACCATAATGCGGTACGTTAAGAAACTCCATTTACTATATCGAAATGTTGAATGGACTGACTTTGGATGCAAGTATCTTTGATATCAATGAAGTAAGTCGTTGCTTCTAAAGGGATTTTTAATAAAATCTTGAGTTGAATTCAAGTAATATTAGAGAAATGGCGCATGTCCTTAATGCTAGAAGTGTATTCCTATAACGATCTCTTGCGTTAAGGTGTAACTTTTTTCTTGAACATCCTAACGAAATTTCAATCTTTCATCTTTTCATGCGTTCAAAGTTTTCATTGAGTTACTCACAAGGGCGAAATCAAAATATACATATATACATATATATATATATATATATATATATATATATATATATATGTAGGCAATAATATATTTATATATATGTGTTACGGTTACGACCGGGATATTTATATATTATTTTAGTAATTTATAAATTCTCGTGCATTGCTCCATATACATATGTATGTCTGCATGTTGAACGCATTTTAGTATTGCAAAGCAAAATGCCAAAGAACAAGACAAGCAGAACCGAGCTATCCTGACAAGGCAGCACTAAAAGTGTTTTTTTTTTTCTCTCTTCTCTGATATTTCGTTATTTTCCTCATTCCAATGTTCCTTCACATTTTTCTTTGTTTTTTCGTATTTCTGTTCGATTCTTTACTTGCTAATGTCAAAAGTTTTGCCGAAAATCTTCTCAGGAAGGGTAAAAAACAAAAATGGACTAAGAAGGTAATAACTAGGCCACTAGGCATCTTTTCGATGAATTTTTTGTTACTTAAGGTATCCTCCACTAATTCACTAGAGATTCATCTACGAACGCAGCTAAATCCATTATATTTGCTTGACGATCTTCAGAAAGCAGTTTAAAGATATCATAATCAATTAAATTGTAGAGTATTTGCGATTTTCGGGGATCTTCAACGTGATATGCCTAATGTAGGCGTATATGGCTATGTCATACTATCATGTTCAGCCTACAAGTTAAAATTATTAAAATTTCTTGACGAAATTTGGTGCATTGCCAAGTTTTGGCCAAAAGAAGAAAGCTATTGAAAATTAATCCGGTTGGGGGTTAGCCTTTAACAATTTTCCCCAAAAATTATGAATCCTGAAAAAAATGCGGCTTCCGAAATTTCGCAATAAAAATTAATGGAAAATAATATTTTGTTAGATTTGTAAGCGAATATATAGCCGAGAATAGCGACTACCAAGGGAGCGTTCGCGAGCTTTAAGCTCAGTACGGTAGAGTTTTCAAAGCAGGCGAACGTGTGATCTAAGCTATCCGGCAGCAGTCTACTTTGGTCGTAGCTATAGTGAGTATTCGGTCGGCGAAGGCGTGACACTTAATGATTGGGCGCATACTCACAACGTTGTGGCCACCACCTCTTCCCACTTTTTCCTTTCTTTCTCTTTCCTCACTTATTTCTGACAGTCACCGCGTTATGCGAATAAGGGACGACCCAAGCGTGAACGATCAAATCAAAATCAAGATGGAATGGACCCGTCTTTTTAAACCCGTGATATTTTACAAAATATAAGTCCTTATAACGCATGTTAATACAAAGTGGAGAAGACACATAAATTTTTTGAACTTCGCCCACATAAGGTTTCCCAGGATATTTGAATTAAACTATTAGATCGCCTTGAAAGTTTTTAGGCTTCCTTACAAAGCAGAAGCTGTTAGTTTTGCTGTTAGTACTGTTACGCTAACTCTCTCGATGGGTTCCCCGACCACCTATTAAATGATTTTGAGAGAGAATTTTACATGACTTCCACGATAGTGAGTTGTTTTCGCGGTTGTGTCTGAAGCTGCATTGATTTCCACTGGCCTTCGCGCATATAATGCGCACTTTGCTGCCGAATCTCTTGTTCTCAATTCATTAGACAAACATTTGTTGTCCTCATGCGAATTAATCGAAATATAATTGATGTCAATAAAACCGTTATGGAATAAGTCAATCAATTATTGATTCTATGACAAATTTCTCACGTCTGTGCGTAATGACTGTCGAACCTCAGCAATGAAAATTTGATGGAATAAAAACAACGACTAATCCTCTTCTAATATTAAATTTCTTCTTGAATCACACAAAAAAAGTATTCCACCTGCATTGGAGTATTTTACAGTAATACGAAAAGCGCAGTCTCCGCGAAATGATGGCTAACGATGGTTCAGGACGGGAGGTGACTACACGTCAAGGCGTGGCCTACTATAATACAATATAAGGCCTATAAATAAATGTACGAACACTTTGCCAAATAAATAACCTTTGGTCTTCTTCTTCCTGTGCAAGAGATAAATTGTTTCAAGCCCATTAAGCCCGATATTCTGTTTTTGAAAAAAACTGGATTTGCGTAGATTCTACGGCCATCAATGTTTATGGCAAGTGATCGGTAAAACAAAAGGCAGCAGAAGAAATTCGTCAACAATTTACGACTTTCGCTAACATGTGAATAGACATAATGGTGTCGGCGGCTACAACGGTGGTCTCCACTATATTCCCGGAACATTGCCACGAATTATATGTGTACAAATTGACATTAAATGCGGTATATGTTATGCGTGTGTGTATACGAAAATGAAGTAATTCTAAGAAACAAAAGGCAAAACCAGCCCCAAAATAAAAAAAAAAAAAAAAAAAAAAAGAAATATAGAAATAAAAGGTTTATATATGCAAAAGAAATACAAGCAAACGCATGAATTATACGAATAAGTTGAAATAGCCGACCTGAAGTCTTGCATGCATTAAGAACTTTGACATTTTCTCGCAAGCAATGCAAAGGATTATTTCTAAGAAATCTAAAAGAATTTTAAGCAATAACATCAAAATCCAGCGATGGTGTATTAAAGCTAAACCCGCAAGAAAATAAAGAAAAAAAAAAACGCATTTTTTCTTAATATAATTAAAAGTTGGTTTTGTTTTTATATTTTTTTTGTGGCACGGTTTTGTGATTTTGAGAAGGAAGTTCATATCAAAGCCTTGACATCACTCACAAAGCGTAAACGTGCTAACGAAACCTCTCTGATATAAACGAATATTCTGCAAATGAAAAAAAAAAACGTTAAAGCACTGACATCTTTAGTTTACTTTTCTTTAGCTATTTTTTGTTTGTTTTAATTTCTTAACCAATTAGTGCAGAATGCTTGAAAAAGAAAATGCTTGTAACAATTATAACACGCTTTACGCGGCGCGAACCGTTGGGCATTATTTACACTCCAAACTACAACGCAAAACGAATCCAGTTAGCTGCTGTTGCTGTTGCTGTTGTTGTTGGCGGCGATGATGGTGGTGGCCACTCAACCGAACCCTGAGAAATATCTTTGTATAAATTTTAAGTATGTTTTCGCATAAGTAAACAAAAAAAAAAAAAAAAAAAAAAAAAGAACCTCAGTAGAAGTAGGCGCAACTATATACGGGTAAACAAATGTTTTATAAATTAAAGTTATTTACATGTAGATACGTTTGGTGGAGTTATATGCGTATAAACTAGAGTAAAAAAATTACTTTTGTATTCCACACCAACATATATAGTATCAATAAGAAGCGGCATAAATCTTTTGCCTATAAAAACTTTTCCCACCTGAGTCGAATAAGTGGATATCTATTAGTCTCTCTCCAAGTTAATCAACCCATTACAATTAACCTTGACGAGGGTAAGCCATTCAAAATTGCAGTTAATACGATAGTAACTTAAACCACGTTTTACTTATCTTGTTTCCAAGCAAGAATCTTTCTAGTTGTCTCTGGTAGGCTGGTCCCCATTGATCAAATAAAATGTTACGGATCTTGAACATTCCTTGAATTTAAGAATTTGTTTATCATAATTATTACAATCAAAAAAAAAAAAAAGAAAACATCGCTTAGGTCTAGCTTGTAAGGAAGGCGTGGATTATGAGTTAAATTCCAAACTGATTCCTTAAAAAAATTCTTGATATTTTCCAATATTCACCAATTAGAGAGACATCGTTGGGGCCATTAAAAAGCCCTAGGAATACGCAGCGGTTTGCTTTTAGGAGAAAAGAATATGTCTTCCCCCAGTGCCCTAAGCGACTTTTTCAAGCATCTTTATAGAGCATGCCAAGATTGAAATGCATTAGCGTAGGAGGAAAGGAGACTATTTTGGTTTACTTGCTTGCTTTTTTTGGGTTCAGTTTTCGACAGCAGTGTTACAAGCAATTGAACGCTGCTTTTATTACTTGCATTATTTGTTGTTTTTTAGTAAATTCTCTTTAATTTCTTTTCTATAAGTATTCGTTTTTTCGGACCATTTTTTAATTTTTTTTTTTTTTTAATAAAAAATTGCTGAAGCGTGTAACCATTTGTAGTTTGATATATTTTATAAAAATCTACTTCCGATGAGCTTGGCCGTCGTACACTCTGTTTGTTTTTATTTACAATTATAATTGCTTTTAGGTTATTTTGTGAAAACGAGCATGCACATCGCCGCTTTTCTTCTTAGAAGCAAGAAATTAAGATGGGAAACAATACCTTAAGCAACTATTCATAACCTTTAACTTCCTTATTCTTTTTAATCATCCTTTGATTCTAGTTTATGATAAAACGTGTTTTGTTGAATATGTTACAAGAATATTTCCCATCTTATTAATATTTATTCGATGAGGAACACAATACATAAGGCGAGTGTTAAACTATGTGTCCACGTAGTGAATCCCTCTGAAAACCTTGTAACACCAAGTATGCCTGGTGCTTTGCAGTTAAGCCATCCTTAAGCCTGGTTATAAAGTTTCATATCTATGACTGCTGTGACATCATGGACGTAGCGCAAGTTTTACCTTTTTTTTTTTTTTGGAACCTGAAAAATGTCGTAAGGCAAGTGACCTAACAATTAATAACTTAATCGTGGTTTTCTCTCTGTCGCAAAGACTGCCTAAGTCTTCTTGGTAGACAATTTTGTCGCTTAGCTCTTCTCATGTACTGTGCATTCATTTAAGACATTAAGCAGTTATTCTTTCACACCTTGCAGGATTAATCAATGAAAAGAAGAGTTTTTTTGTATTCAAAAAGAATTTGTATGTATGTTATGTATTTCAAATTTTTTTGCGAAAACTCAAACAAATTCTATGGCAAACATAATCCGCCTGAGTAGTTGAGTAGATAAGAATCGTCACTACCAAGTCACCCTTCGCGGGTTCAAATCGGAAGAGTTTACTATTGATCGTAGTTGTAGGGAGTGCTTAGTCAGTAAAGTCATAACACCTACCAATTGGGCATACAACCACCATGCTTCGGCCCCTTCGCTATCTTATTCACTTCCCATAATACTTTTCGATCACCGAATTGCGAGTTGCGCGAATAGGGGATGGCATCTAAGCGATTGCGCGATTGAAAAAACCACCGAAAGGAACAAAACTTAAACACGACAGGGGTATCATAGAGAAGACTTGGGAGAGTAAGTTTTGTCATATTATATAAAGCGTTGCATATATCTGTTAAATATCTAAGGTGTCAAGTATGTACCCGCCGACTGTTTAGTACCATATTGTCCTCTATTGTTTCACTTAACGAACGTCCCTCGTACATGTTCAAGAAAAGGACGAACACATTCAAGCTGCAAATGATCCTTTTCTTTCTTAACTCACTTATTTAAATAAATGGAAAAATTAGTAAAAAATAAATTTTTTTTTTAAGAAAAAGCCATGGCCTCTATCAAGCGTGTGTTATTTTTTTTTTTTTAATTTTTATGTTTAAAATAACATTACATACAACTTACAACATACCCACAGGATTCGCGATAAATTAATTTGAACCTTATTTACTAACAAACGATCGTTTCTTTTGATCGAAAACTGAATTTATTGAAATATTGAAAAACAATACTTTTAAGATCGGTGTAGCTGTAGTAACGTATCGCTCTTATTGTTTCCTCTTTTTTTGTATTTAAGCTTGCACCGGTTGCACTGTGGGTCGCAGATTCCCGTGTATCTCTCAATAATATATATTTGGCATAATAAGTAAATATTTTTGTTTCGATTTGAATGTGGCCAATCAGACAGGGAATGCCCTACATTCGTGTAACACGTTGCCGCCCACAAAAAAAGTGGAGAAAAGGAAAATGACAGGAAGATGGCCACAGTCTAGTTGATGTGTGCCTCAGTCAGTATTACGCCCTTATTGAGCGAGCAATCACTATAGTTACGACCAACGTTAACTCGACCACACTGAGATTTGAACCCTTAAACACTGACTTGGCAGTCGCGACTCTTCCGTCTTCGGCTACTCTTGCGAATATCATAATAGATGTCTAATATGCTCCTTGGATATTGTTCTGTTCCCCTTCTTTCCATCTAGAAAAACTTTGTCAAAAATACACCGTCTTTTAGGCCCTTAGCGTAGCGGTAACTCCACAACCGGACCTGCTTGCAGAAAGTGTAAGCAAAGCTTAAAAAAAAAACTAGTATATAAGAAACATTATGGACTAAATTAAGTGAAACTCTTTTATTACTGGATGGATTACTTTTCGTCTTTCAAAAAGTTAAGCGTTTTGTGTTTTTTTTTTATTTATTTATTTTTTATATGTATATAATATAGCACATATAATTGCATGTATAGGCCTATAACCTAAAAAAGTCTCATAATCGTAAGAGAAGGACGAGGATCCTGTTGCTCTTCATGGGATAATTTACTTTTTTATATATGTATGTAAGCATGTATTTTTATACATATCTACAATTTTGATTTTTAGTTTCGCGCATTACGAAAGCTCTGGCGTTTCTCTACTCTTCACGAAACTGACATAGAAACACACAAGTGAGTAAACTGTGAAATTCGAAGAAAAATGACTAAGACCAACAGTCAAAGAAAAAAAAGAAAAAAAAAAGAAGAAAAAAATGAATAATGGCTGCTTCCCGACCTCCATAAAACACACATCCGTCGATTCACATTGATCAACCCATAAATATATGTATGCATACGCTCACAATCACATGTTAATGTACGCTCACATCGATGAATTGAAACACAAAACCGGCAGACAGCAACATAGCAACAACAATAACAACTAAATAACCCAAAATAAGAGCACAAACTACAGAATACCTTAAAGACACAACACAACGCGCTTACACACGCTTACACATACATACATACATACATACATATAAACATGCATGCATATGTACAGCTAAATGCAAATAATACAAAGAAGTAAAAAAAAAAAGAAAAAAGAAAGACAGCCATTGCCGACGGCAAATTGTATTCAACCATTGTTGTACGCACAACAGCTGTCTGAACAATTTGAAGCGATTCTGGATCTGCGCGATGTTTAACAACGCAGGCACACAAATGTTGAATGTTTTTATACCATAACGGTGGTGTATTTTATTGTATATATATATATATATGCGTGTGTGTGTGTGCATTTGTTTCTGTAAAATACAGTTTTCATTCCAAACAGAACAAGAAACTAAAAACAAAAAAAAAACAAAAAAAAAGATATATTGAACCAAAAAACGAAAGAGTGACTTTAGTCGTTATGCTCTGGTGTTTTTCGATATTGTCCTTGTTATTTATGTTAATTTCTGTGTGTGAAGTACTTGCCGTTCAATTATTATTCATACGCTGTCATTGTCGGTCATTGCAACAAGAACGCGTGTGGTTGCAAATCAGCTGTTTCCCGCCAACATATCTTCGCTTTCTCTTATATTTCAAAAGAGAGAATATTTTAGATATTTTCTCACTGGAAACTTATCGGCTCTTAAACTAAACTAAGAGATAATGACTGGAACGACTGACTGTATTCACAAAATGATAAAATTCCAAGATAACTTACGAAACAAAAAGATAAATCTCTGAACGCTTACTTGTGCTCGACTTGTGTATTGGTGGATTTTCTAATGTAACTAAAAATACATATCCGTAACGTAACAAAACGCTACAAAGAACAAACAAAGTGCACTCATTCCTCATGAGATGAACAAAATGAAAATTAACAAAATTAAATAACATAAATATCAAATTTTTCATTAAGAGCTACTCGCTGTTTCTTAATGAAATCGTAAATCGCTGGAATGGCTGAGCTGACAAAAACAGTTCCTTTGAATGTCATAACTTTGAAGGAAGCAAACTGAAACGGAGCAAATATTCGAAAACGTTTCGGAAGAACTGAGGAATAATGACTGAAAAAAACACGCTTGATATACCTAAAAAAATACTGAGATCAAATTGGACTCGCATTTGGCTCAAGGGAATAAAGTTTATTTATGCTTTGTAATAAGATAAATCTTGTCATTCCTACATAAAAGGCTTATCTGGGGAGCAAGGCATTTATAGCACACAACACCGCGATAATCGTTGTTAACATCACCTTGACTTTCGAGTGACTTTGGCGTGGTTT
Organism: Glossina fuscipes; assembly: GCF_014805625.2. Taxonomy (NCBI): domain Eukaryota; kingdom Metazoa; phylum Arthropoda; class Insecta; order Diptera; family Glossinidae; genus Glossina; species Glossina fuscipes. The sequence goes on from NW_023998517.1 coordinate 1,216,726, forward strand.
TTTCAATCTTGGCGATATTCCTTGGATCGATCTGTTTTCTCCGGGTCGTATTTGTAGATCCCACGTAATAATGTGTTTTATGGCCGATCGATAATCAGAAATCATCTCCTAACACACGTTATAATGATCGGAAAAAGTACTTTTGTGTCGTACAAGCGCAGCTGAAACACCAATGACGTTTACGGTGTGACGTTATGAGAGTGTTCCAGTGCGTATGCATTTAGATAAAAAATTGGGTGGGGTTTGTCTGTCCGTACGTCTGCCTTGTTTTCTATACGCGGAAATTCTTTAGATATTTTGGTGAAAGTTAATACACTGATCTATTTCGGCTGAAAGATAAATTCCACTCAATCGAACCACTTTTTCAAGCACTTCCCATACAACGCTTTGTTTTAAAAACTCGTTGTAATCGTAAGGTGGTGGAGGGTGTGTAGGCAGGACACGGTTCTCTTTAGTGTTTTTTCTTACATATGTTTTCACTTCATATCGTTCACTTTCCTATGTACTTCCGAAGTAAAATCCGAAAGCGCATTAAATGCTAGTTATTCGAGTAAAACAACATTTTGTTTTGATATACTCACTGCTACTGATCTACAATAACATAAATGACTTTTTTCCAAACTTGATGTCCGCTTTTATATTAAAAAAAAAATCTCGTCTTTTTACAGCTGAACCTTTCATTTTGAAAAAGAAGAAGAAACTAGTTAGGGCTAATAAATTGATCGAATTTAATGCATTGCTTTCAAAATTTAAACCTTCCCGGCCCGCTTTGAAACTAGAGAAAATTGAAGAAGAGGACTTCTTCTCATTTAATGCCATTTAGTTGAAAATATCATTAGACGAATTTTTTCGAATATATGATCCCTTCAGCCGGTAAGCGTGCATCTTAAGTAGTTTTCAATGCATATCAAGAATTAAGTTTAGAAAAAAATGCAAATTTAATACATTCACCGGCAATGAATTAATGTCACTTAAACATATTATTTTCGAAATAACGTAAGTATATATAGCATTCGAACATATTAAATACAATGTAAGAATTTGACTAACATTAGCATAAGGCGCGATTTCCTCGGATAAAGTTGCCTGTTGTTATTCTTCCCCTTTGAACAGGTAAACAAGTATTTAAGGTAAAATATTGAACGTACTTAAGAGCCAAGAACAATTGTAACAGTTGTGAAAAGAAGAAGATCCAAGCTAACTAACTAAGCCGCAGAGAAGACAACTAACTAAAGCTAAACGCAGACACCTTAGAAGCATTGCAAAGATAAAAAGAATGCTGGATTAGGTTTTAGTAAAGCACAATTGTGTGATGCAACGGCTAAAGAGTTAAAGAGCAGCTTTCGAAGCTTAAAGAAATGCGAATCGCTAAAGGAAAATCTTAAGAACGCCAGTTACCCAATCATAGAAGCACATATAGACATACCATACAATTGGAGCCTTAAAAGGCCAATTAATACCGACATACACAGTTGTACGCTTACTTACATACAATGATCAATAAGAAGACCATTATTGTGGTGGTATCGACGGCCACGAAAAAAAGGAAAAAAAAATAAATAAATAAAGAAAAGAAAAGAAAAGAAAAGGGTTTTACACCAAAGTAGAGCGCGCACAAATGTTACTTTTCGAGATACAATTTCGAGAGTGCTTAGCATGTTACTATAAAATGTCTTGTTTAGCAAAATTTGAAACGGAAACAAGCAACATTTTGTAATGCTCTTGTCGTGTTGGTTGTTTTACTTATTTTAGTTTGTGCTGCTTTCTCGTATTTTTTTTTCTCAAATTAAACTAAAGTGCGTTATAGATTGTTCTGCGGTAAATATTGTTGTTTTTTAGTGTTTTTTTTTCGTTTTTGTACTTGTATACGTATTGTTTAAAATCAGTTGAATATATATATATATATATATATATACATATATATTGTTTGTGCTTTTTAGAGAGATGAATTTTGCGTTTAACATTGAAAATGGAAAGATAATGTGTGCGCGCATGCGTACTTTTTACTGTTCTTGCGGTCACGCACATTTGTTTAACTGTTGAACTAAGCAAAGCGATGTTTTTATCGTTTATTTTGGGCTTGTTTTTTTTTTTTTTGCGTTTCTCTTTTAAGAAAATTAACAAGGCTCAAAAACACAACATAAAATCATGCAAATTCGTTGTCAATATTTAAAGAGTAGCAAAGAAAAAAAAAATAAATAAAAAGAAAAGCATTGAACACAATTCTGAAAGCGCATCTCTCAGGTGAACCAAGAAAACGCAACATTTATAAGATAAATAAGTTGCCACAAGAACCGTATGTCTGTTATTGAGCAACACAATAATAAGGCAGGCAGGCAGGCTAACTAACTAACTAACTAACTAACTAGCTGACTGAATGACTGGTTGACTAGTTGGCTGCCTGGTTGGTTTGTTGGCTGGTTAACTGGCCGGCCAATTTTATATGATACCGACGATTTGAGATTTTCGCTTTAGGTTGCATTGCCATGGCAGACAAGCGATAAAACTATAGCGACACCGTTAAGCCTTTGAAAAAAAAAAAAAAAAAAAAAATGCAAAAAGAAAAAGAAAAAAGAATAATCTTTGCATTCAAATTTGCAAAGCACCAGCATAAAGATAGATAGAATTACTTATATGTGCAAGTTTGTTGTATATCGGCCTCTACCTCAATATCCAATGTCTCACTGTCTGAGATATTTCTATCCACAACAACCGCTACGAAAGCATGAATGAATGCCATGCAAACTATTGCAAAAGCGAAACGTTGCATTTGTCTGCATTACTACTCTCTGCTCGTCTGTCCATCTGTCTCTATGTCTGCCGTCCTGAATGGTTGTCTAGAGTATCTTTCTTGCCTTCATGTCGTCGATACGTACGCATATACAAAGGATCGCAAAGTGAAGGCAACAGGTTGCCCTGCATCTACCATTTCATTGCCTTTCAAAATCACTTTTAAATCATTTTCATATTTAAATTTATTCATTTGTTGTATATCGCTTTTATGCGTGCATTAGTTAAATGCATATATGCGTAAAGACAAAAGAAAAATTGTCTGTAAAAAGCTTAACTTTTCACTTAGACAACGAATAACGTTTAAAGGTAAAAAGCAATGAAATTACGCGATTGCCTTAGAATATTAGACTAACACCGTTAGAAATCGAAAGTAGTTGAAGCTTAAGCGCTTTGCTTAATTATAATAACAAAGTAAAGCTTAAGCTTGCTTAGCTTATACGATTGTATTCGCTAGAAGACCTGGGAACCCAGTAACACCGATCTAACCGCTTCGGCTGTTATCTGCTCGACTAAGCGGCAATGCGTTCATTTTGTATAAACCGCTTAAAAATCAAAGCATATCTACGTTAGTTATTCGAAAGAATCATTTAACTCAATGTTGATGGAATCTATTCTAGTAGTGAAGTCTATAGCTTCGACGTGGATCCGGACAAGAAGCAGTTTGTGAAAAGATAAATAAAAATCACTGATTTCTCGCAATTTAGCAACATAAAGTAATCATAAATAATACCAAAAAGAATTTACGCAAATCGTTTGTTTGAACAAAGTGCACTTGTTCAGATTCACATTAAGAAAATATATATATATATATATATATATGTATATACTTCTTTTTAAAATGGGTAATCACGGGCAGAGGAATATCACCTATGAACGGGAAAAAAGAGAGAAAGGTAGGTAGGCGAAAACGCACTGTAGCTACGATCGAAGGAAACCTTAACGCACTTAAAGGGTTGAATTCGCGACCACTGGCTTGATAAAGATAATATTTGGCGCACTATAGAAAATTATTTTTTGTTTGACTTTCTGGATTCGTCTAAGGAGCTCTAATAGTTCAGATAATGAATTAGATACTTACTTCTTCATATATAAATAATTTATCAGTAATTAATTCAAATTCGTAACCAACGCAAGTAGCTGTGGAAGGAAAATTACGTAAACCCCACAGCCCACATCTAAACTTAAATGTGCTAAACGATGTCGTGAAGTTACACTTTAGAGCAATCAAAGTCACAAGCACATGCACAAAAATTTGCTTTTACTGAGATATGTTTCCGTGGGTAACCGGTTTATTTGCTGAAGTAACGTTTGTGGTATGTGAAAATAAACCGACTAATTGATTAGCAGCTAACACGATTTTTATCTCTTTGAAAACTTAATTATTCTTTAAAACGTCGCGGATAGGTACTGTATATACAGTATATAGTATATATATACATATATATATATATATAGTATGAAGGGAAGAAAGAAATAAGAGTGAGAAGTATAGGAGAGTTCATAAAAACGTTCCTTTCAAGTTTCGCTTTACAGATATCAGAATCCAATGAAATCCATTGAAAGCAGAAAAAGTTAGAAACCTAACCTAACTTAACATACGATTTTTCGCAGATTAACATGTTTTCCTTTTTTATGTTTAAACATGCTTATGTTGTTGTTATTGAAGTTCCGTCCGAATATAAGGATGTAATTTCAATACATATTCTTTTTTTCGTTTTTTCGTTTTTTTTTTTTTTTGGTGTATGTGTGTTTTGTGTACATTGGCAGTGGACCTGTTTAAAGTCATGTTTTTCCGTTTTTAATCGTATTTATTGCTGGGCTTTGCACTTAAAACGCGTTTCGTATTGACTGCTTAGTTTGTTTGCCCAGACCTGCAAGAGTTGTGTTGTTACTTATTTACTTATTTACCTTTTTTTTTTCAATTATTTTTATTTTTTTTCTTTTTTAATGAAAATGTCTTTTGTCAAAAGTCAAATTGATGCTATTTTATGTGAACAACTTTTACTGCATATGTTTGTATTTGTTCTTACCATATATGTACATCGATCGATGAATGTATGCAGTATACATGACTATGAATTGGATATAATGTTCACAGAACACACCAATTTTTAACGTCTTCTTTAGGACGAAAAGGAAACGCGTTCAAAACGTTGTTAAATGTCACATAAAAATGTCATTTATTTAGCCAACGACATAATGTAATTTTATTTGCTACAAAAAAAAAAAAAAAAAAAAATCTCATTTGCATATTACAACAACATACAAACACACGCATAAAACGGATATAATGAGTTGAAGACAAGCAATAAAGTTATATACGTCACCTTAAGACGAACTTTAAGGGCCCATCACGCCTTAAGCTTGTATAAGAAAATCACAAAGTCTTTTTTAAGTTATTTGCCTAAATTTTGTATGAAATCGCTATATATATATTTATGTCAAATTTTCAATCGATATCTTCTATAGACGGGTTGTAAATTAGTTATTGCCAGACAAATTTTGAAATTTTTGCTTTCTCTTTCTCAGCTGGAAAGATCGCCTCTGTAGCTGGACATTGTTTACTTTTTTTGAAATCGTTTTATGAGCTCATAGCAATAACATCTTATATATGCACCAATTTTCAGTATTTTGGTCCAAATTTTGATAGTGTGATTGGTTTTAGTACGAAGGAGTGGCGGACTTTGTTTTATTTTTATATCCTTACCACATATGTATTGCATCTCTCCAACGCGTACCCGTTTCATTTGAGTATAGTAGATAGGTCGACAACTGCTGTATGTAAGTTATTACCAAGCAAAAACTTTGATAATTCCTTTGTTTCTGGTGTTGTTGTTTTGGACAACCTCGTTTGACTTTCCATACTTTTGAAGTTAATTTATAGCAATACGCCAGAAAGATATACATCAGGTTTCAGTATTTTGGCCTAAAATTTTGATAATATCAATGTTTTAAATAGGACGGAGGGACGGACTCTGTTTTATCATCTATATATTACGCATCTCTAATGCGTATGTTTTGATGTTGCAAACGCTATGAAAAAACTAGAAGATCCTCAGTTTTCAGTAATGGATGTAAAACAAAAAAAAAAAAAAATAAAAATCAACTGACCAACTGAACGCGCATGAATCAATGAATGAACTTACAATACCTATAATAAATCTTTCGATATGTGAATTTACCTTTTTATAAATTTTCATTTAATTGAGTTTCTTGTGTTCTTTAATCCAAATCCAATAAAAGTAAAAAGTAATCCACAATAGATTGAAATCTGCAAAAAAGAAAGAAAGAAAGAATGAAAAAAAACGTTTAGCATAAAAAATAAGAGAAAGAAAGAATAATTTCTCTCCTCAATAATATGTGAAATATTTAGTCAAGTTTACAACCGTTTCATTGTTTCAAGTATTCTTGTTCACAAATTTTCTTTTTTTAGTTTTTATTTTTCGTATATCAGGCTTGGTGTATATATGTGAGTGGCTGCGTGCTTGCTTGACTTGTTGTTGTTATTTAAAATAGCCATGAAATTTCTCTCACTATCTATGCGCGCCATCTGTTACTCGTTAGACAAAGTTGCTTATGTGTAAGTATTTTATGTTCATATTTCAACGGAGATGTTTATCTCTTACACTTTCATATTTTGGTGTATAAAGCCACACAGTTGCGTATCGTAGCTTTTCTCTTAAGGGGAATAATGCTACGTTCAAAATCGCTTTTTACGAGAAATACGTACAATGTGTGCCCAAATTAACGAAATGTTTTCAATGCATTTGAAAGGAAATTGTTGACTGATTTTTATTTCTTCACGTCTCAAGTAGAAGTTTCACATTGCGTGAACTCGGCTAGAATTTGATTAAATTTCACATATAAGTGGAAAATTACTTTCTTGGGGGCCTGTAGAAATTAGAAATTTGTTCAAAAATTTTCTAAAGTACATGAGTTTTAGATAGGAGTTTTATCCTACCCTACATTGCTTATGGTACAAAGGTGCACTAAGTTTGTGCGGATGATTTTTACAATACCATGAAGAGCTTGAAACATGCCCACGCTTTATTATACCGATAGATGCAAAACTACTTTCTGAATCGATTTTTATTTGTCCGTCCGTTCGTCTCTCTGTTGTTTGAGACAAAGGCAAATGCTATTGAAAATAATTCGGATCGAACTACATTTTCGATTACTCTCCATACAACATCTAATTTTGAAAAGTCGTAGTATTGATAACTGTATTAAGCGGTCGGCTGTAATGCTTTTACTTGTTTCCTGGACGACTGAAATAATTTCATTACATTCTGCTCATGTCCCCTGTAAATTTCTACTAAGGCCATTGTATGGCCGTTCGCTGTCACGGTCTATGAATAAAAAAGCTCAGTCTCTTTGAAGCAAGTAAAGGGCCACTTAAAATCAATTCTTGCTTTTGAGACAGGCACGGTGTAGTTAAACACATCAAACACTAGGAGTAGGTACGCACGAAGAAGTGTACACAAATTGCGTATGTACTCAACTTAAATATCGAAGACGCTCAACTTAAATATCACAGTTTTAGAAGCACGATATGACCTGGTCTCTTATTGCCCACTTTATTATTCGTTGGAAGAGAGGGAAGGGCATGGAGCAAGGATACAAAAAGAAAGCGCTTAGTTGACTTGCTGAAGAGATACGTTTGATATCCTAGTTATGTCAATTATCCGCTTTTCAAGCGAAACAAAGTATAGAGTAGACAATAAATATCTATCCACTCCCTTCGGCTCAGAGTCCAAGAGATACATGGCAGGCACATAAAAGTTCTTCACATACTACAATGAAACGCCCTCGGCCTCTTTTGTAAATATGTTTTAAGGTTGGGTTTCCTAAAACGACACAAGCGTTTCATAGAATTGTTGTTGATTTTAGTAAAAAGGTGGAAAAATAACTTAGTATTCTTAGCGATTGGTGGAGTAATTAAACGAAATAGTCTTTTAAGCATGAATCCCTTATATAAAACGTACTGTATTCGTAGTACTGTTGGCTAACGTTTGGTTAAGTGTTTTAATAGAATTTGAAACCTATGACATAATAAATAACTAACTATTGACTACATTGAGCTACATATGAGCAAATGTTGATTTGTGAAATGTTAAACGTTTCCAAGAATGTAACACCACCATGTTTAGCTTACAATGGCTCTGTATTCATTTTTCTGCATGCGTTTGACGCATATAAACGATCATTTAATCAATCATTAAAAATCAAAAAAACAAAAAAAACAAAAATATTGATTGTATTAGCAATCGTAGATTTGAAAAAAAAAGAAAAAAAAACACTAGACCACCTACAGATAGACAGTATCTTAAAGTGGAATTTTTTTTCCATAGCCTCACAAATCATAAATTAAATATTTAAAGCACAAAATTGTAATTTAAGCGCCAAATGCATAAGCTATTGTCGTTGCAATTTATTGAGTGCGAGCTTGAGCGCCTCCACACATTTGCGATCGTATATGCATGTATGTGAAGGCATGTATGCGAATAAGTGTTAGTTATGTAAATGTGTCATGTTTTCATAATTTTTTCCGTTTTTAACTATTCAACGATAATGGTTGACCAACATAGAGATAGGAAAATAGAGATAAATAAAGAAAGAAAGA